>NC_063191.1:4171072-4451944 GCF_017589495.1 Alosa alosa
GCACGTGTGTGGGTTGGCCTAGCGTAATTGAATAAGTGAGAGAGGAGAGAGAAACATGCAGAGGGAGAAACAGACAGAGAGAGAGAGACCGAGAGAGAGAGAGAGAGACAGAGACAGAGACAGAGAGAGAGAGAGAGAGAGAGAGATGTGTTTGTGTGCGTGTTAGGAACAGACAATATCATCAGCTGTCTACAGTGCAAGTGCCATGAAAACTGTTTTGTAATTGTGTGTGTGTTTTGAGTTAACTAAGCATTTACAGTTCCCCACATAAAACACACAGCTCCATCTCTGCTGTTTCAGGTCAGTCTCGTAGGAGCAGCCCAGCACACCACAATTACACATCAGAGTACATACAAATGGCCTCCCACTACACACACACACACACACACACACAACACACACACACATACGGGAAAGCAGGCACAGACACATGCGTGTGCATAAAATGCAGACACATGCGTGTGCATAACTAACACACCAACACACACACACACACACACACACACACACACACACGTGAAAGCAGGCACAGAAAAAAACTTTTAGAAATAGTGTTCTGGATATAGATACCATTCCATCTCATACAGCGCACTGATTCCCCACACGCCACACACCCCTCCCCTCTGTGCACAGGCCACTCCCGCCATTTGGGGTTGTGTGTGTGTGTGTGTGTGTGTGTGACAGGCCACTCCCGCCATTTGGGGTTGTGTGTGTGTGTGTGTGTGTGACAGGCCACTCCCGCCTGGTGTTGCCAATTCTTGTACTAGCGCAAGTGGATAACATCAGGCAAACGCAAGCGTTACTATCAGGCAAACGCGAGTGGTTATTTTTGCCATAATTGAGCAGCCTTAATGCCCGCACACACCGCTTTCCAATACAGGCCCTAATCCTAGCTTCCCAATACAGGCCCTAACCCCTAGCTTCCCAATACAGGCCCTAATCCTAGCTTTCCAATACAGGCCCTAATCCTAGCTTCCCAATACAGGCCCTAATCCTAGCTTCCCAATACAGGCCCTAATCCTAGCTTCCCAATACAGGCCCTAATCCTAGCTTTCTAATCCAGGCCCTAACCCCTAGCTTCCCAATACAGGCCCTAATCCTAGTTTCCCAATACAGGCCCTAATCCTATCTTCCCAATACAGGCCCTAATCCTAGCTTCCCAATACA
The DNA here is from genome assembly GCF_017589495.1 of Alosa alosa. Classification (NCBI taxonomy): domain Eukaryota; kingdom Metazoa; phylum Chordata; class Actinopteri; order Clupeiformes; family Clupeidae; genus Alosa; species Alosa alosa. Next base: position 4,172,240 of record NC_063191.1, read on the forward strand.
GGCCCTAATCCTAGCTTTCTAATCCAGGCCCTAACCCCTAGCTTCCCAATACAGGCCCTAATCCTATCTTTCTAATCCAGGCCCTAACCCCTAGCTTTCCAATACAGGCCCTAACCCCTAACTTTCCAATACAGGCCCTAATCCTAGCTTTCCAATACAGGCTCTGACCCTAGCTTTCTATCCAGACACCCACTGATCCTTGACAGAGTGGACTCTGATGAAATCCAGAAGTGTCAATTGTTATGCACCATAATCAAATCTAATTGAAAGCCATCTCTGTGTGTGCTGCGGTGATCCCCTGACCCCTGACAGACCCCCAGACACAAATCAGCACTCCACTCCTGCTTTCAACTGGGAGTTTTTCTAGATGTGCTGGACAGGTGTAACAGCTCCATCTCTACCTGGCGCTATGGGCAGGTGTAACGGCTCCATCTCCACCTGGTGCTAGTCACCTGGTCAAGTGTAGCAGCTCCATCTCCACCTGGTGCTAGTCACCTGGACAGGTGTAGCGGCTCCATCTCCACCTGGCGCTAGTGAGCTGGCCTGATGGTGGGCTCTCTATTGTGCAGCTCGGCTGACTGAGCTCAGATTGAATAGAGGAGTCAGGCTGCAGTACGCACCAGTGCCTGCAGGGGACGGAGCCTTCAGCTCCCTTCAGTCTGCCCAGGAGCTGCTGATCCATTGGCATGCACTGCCCCCTACTGCTGGACAACACTACTGCAGCAAGAGCACATCTTTACATTTATTTAGAGCCAGTAACTGAGAGGATAACATTAATGAATCACCGTTTTAGCATCTGCTAATAATTTTAAACATAAACAAATGTGACGTCCTGCGCAATCGCTGACTGCATCTTTAAAGAATACATCACTGTATATATCGCTTTAACCTGAAGAGGATCCGGACAGATACACAGAGGTAGGCCTAATACATTACACAGACGCCACCACACTGCTCCTCCTCAAGCCAATACGTCAGCCAAACACCACTAACACCATCCTCAAGAGCCTGCGCGTGCTGCCTCTGCAACAACGACTTGTTATGAGACTTGATATATGTTATGATATTATGGCCTCAAAAGTCTTTGAAGGCTAACACGCACCAAGTCTCATCCACAAACATACTTCCTGCAGTACTCCACCAAAGCCTCAAACGTCCTTGAAGGGTTACTAACCTGCACTATTGTGTCAATACATTAACAGTGCACTGAAGGGTTACGAACATGCACTATTTTGTCAATACATTAATGGTGCACTGAAGGTTTACTAACATGCACTATTTTGTCAATACATTAACGGTGCGTTGACGGAAGCTTCCCTTCTCCAGCCCCTCCCAGGTGGTCTCATCCACAAACACGGGGTTCCTAGTGCCACCGCAGGGCGCACACTGGCCAAAACAGAACAGCCCAAAGCCACGCTACCGCAGGGCGCACACTGGCTAAAACAGAACAGCCCAAAGCCACGCTCTTCAGGAGTCAGGGTCACAATAAGTGCATTGTTCACAGACAAAATGAGCTCGCTCAGTGCCCGCGCTCTTTAGAACACCCTCGGCTCAGTGCCTGCGCTCTTTAGAAAGTGCTCATGTACTGCACGGGCACTGTCGTGTGGTCCACATCGTTCCTGCTGGACATAAGCTGCCGCAGGTCTCAGATGACATCGGAGTGTGTAAGAGGCAGCAATGCCATATTTTTTATCAGCTCTCCACTTCAACAACAACACGTTGCATTTATATAGCGATGTCCAAGGCACCCAAAGCACTTTTATGACCACTGTCAGTCAGGACCTCAGTTTAACGTCTCGTCCGACTGCATCTCCTGCAGCACAGTGTCCCTATGACTGGGGGTCATTCCATGTGAAAACAGCCAATATCGGGGAATAATGTACATGACACCTCTCAGATTTTGCTGCAAAGCGGTGAATATATGCCTTATGTTATCAAACAAAGGAATCTGAAGTTTCAGGTCAATATCTCAAACGGTTTGCCTGTGGCTGTGCCTGTGGTTTGGTAACATAAGGCATATATTCAGCAAAATTTCAGAGGTGTCATGTACATGGGTGGCTGAGTTACAGCAGCTGATGGGCTTCTCCATCACTTGGGCAGGCTGATGCTCTGGGTGCCACCACCAGCAAGCAGTCCATCTCATCCCACACACACACACGCTCATCACTCATTTCACCCCACACACACACTGGGCAGCCGTGGCCTACTGGTCAGCGCTTCGGACTTGGAACCGGAGCATTGCCGGTTCGAACCCCGACCAGTAGGAAGCGGCTGAAGTGCCCTTGAGCAAAGCACCTAACCCCTCACTGCTCACCGAGTGCCGCTGTTGTTGCAGGCAGCTCACTGCGCCGGGATTAGTGTGTGCTTCACCTCACTGTGTGTACACTATGTGCTGAGTGTGTTTCACTAATTCACGGATTGGGATAAATTCAGAGACCAAATTTCCCTCAAGGGATCAAAAGAGTATATATACTATACTATACTATACACACGCTCATCATTCATTTCACCACACACACACACACACACACTCATCATCATTCTCTCCTTCTGCTCATCATGGTCATCGTTTAAGATGTAAGACAAACAACACACATCATGTCCATCTCTTGTGTTCCCCTCCCCTCTCTCACCTGTCATGGGATCGAACAGCTGGTTAGCCTCCAGGTCGGTGAACGTGCTGAGGCAACAAGGACACCTGAACGAGGCTCGGTTTGTGGAATCGCGCTCATCTGTCTCGATGCGCCGACGCATGTGGTCCAGTTTGTACTTCACCACGTTCACCAGCAGCCGGTAGTTGATGAAGTAGTAGTTGTGGCGTGTGGTCTTGCCGTCGGCAGCCGTCTCCACGCGTAGACGGCACTTAAGGAACTTGTCTGCCTTGAGGGTGTTGAGAATCGAGCGAAGCTGCTTGCGCTCGAACTTCAGCAGCTCCAGCATGTCCTCCTCGCGCACGCACGGGTTGCGGATGAGCACGTCCAGGGCCAGCGCGTGTTCTACGCCGTAGAAGCCGCGCACCACCTGCTGGGCGAGCCGCTTTAGCGCGGGGGGAACCTCGGTCAGCAGCCCCGGTTCCGACATCGCTCCGCGGGAGGGAAGAGACAGGCAGGCTGAAGATGATGTGGGATGGGACTGGTTCACTTAGCTGTCTCAGGAGAGAGAATACGTATGAAACCAGGTGTGTTCAAAACAAACCTGCAACAGGAAGATGGACAAAAAGTATTTAGTACGTTAGCTGACTGTAATGAGTTACCGACAAATACCCTGTTAAAGTTATACGTCTGGGGCTATCAAAGCGTTAGCAAGTCACCCAAGGATTCACTAGTAACTTGTGTTATCAGTTAGTGACATGTTACTAAGGGAATTAGCTTGGAAGTTTCTTACGTTAGCAAGCTAGGTTACCCAGTCTATCCTTGGCAGAAATTGCCTGGATAACGGGGTTCTTGTAATACAAGAACCTTACATTTATTACAGAAATACCAAGACAGTCATTAACTTCTGATCACTTTAATTATAATTGATAATGGCTGGAAATGGACAGCAACAGGGCGACCATATTATAACGTTACACCGGTTGAAGCTAACATGGGTAACGATGGTTAGCTTAGAAAGCTCCCGCAAACAACACAAGACCTAGCAGCTACTTTTAAAACAAAAACATTATGTATGCGCGTGTAGCGTCTTCTATGAGAACCGTCTACATACATTATACATGAAACAATGGTGAAATAACCTTTGGTTTGGATTAATTCCCAACTTCGATAGGATACTTTCCAACAACTCAGTTATTGCATGTGTACTCCGGAAGTGATTCTGGAGAAAACATACCTCACGTTACCTTAGAAAACGACCTCTGATTGGTTACCAATGTTAAAGCGAATTAAAACCTATGATGAAAACCAATGAAAACGGTCTACATTTTAGATTGATTATACCGTTGTACCAATCAATTTCTTGGACGTCAAACTGGGACGTTACTTAAACTTTGTTTTTAACCAATAAAACAATAGTAACTTCAATTCTTAACTTCCGTAATGCTGTTGTCAGAAAGATGGCATCCCTTGACAGAGTGAAGGTGTTGGTATTAGGAGATTCTGGTAAAAAACATGTTTATGCCTTGACCTATTCTATCTCTTTATTGAAATGTATTAAGTAATTCGTGTAAGTTGTACCCTGGAGTTTGTGAACAGTGAATCCAGTTTGCAGTCTGGTCATTTTAACGCACACGTCCACTGATAATGTGATGACTTGGAAGAGAAGCCAGTAACGTTAGTTTAGCAGCGACTTGCCAGGATATCAGCATCTGCCGTGTCTGTGTGTTGTTTGTTGTAGGTGTTGGTAAGTCTTCGTTAGTCCACTTGCTGTGTCAGAACCAGGTTCTGGGCAATCCATCTTGGACTGTTGGCTGTTCTGTCGACGTAAGGGTAAGACATGTTACTTACTTTCACTCGATACACTTCTCTGCTTCTTCTATATGTTCACCAGTACTGTACAATATAAACTGACTTGGTGTAAAGCAGTGTTTCCCAGACAACTGAATTCCATTTGTGGTGGTTGGTTTGCAGAATTAACTTGAATGCAACAGTTTTTAACAAATTAGCACAGCATGGTTATGATGCTAACCAGATTTAAGCACAATTTAGTACAACCTGGAAAATCATTGTTTGGTGGTCAATGTTGATATTGTGGTGGGCCGCCACAAATAAGTCAATGTTTGGGAAACACTGTAAAGATCCAGTATTGTTTTCACGAAGGTACACGACTACAGAGAAGGGACACCAGAGGAGAAGACGTACTACATTGAATTGTGGGATGTTGGAGGATCTGTGGGTAGCGCCAGCAGCGTGAAGAGCACTAGGGCAGTGTTCTACAACTCTGTCAATGGTATGCTGGATACTAGCAAAGCATTAATTGCAACAAACTGAACATGCATACAGTTTATGATGCATTCATGGACAACAGGACACAATAAAAACCGTTACAAATGGTCCCTGACTTATCTTTACCAATGGCGCACAGTGGTGTTGTCACACTGCTTTACATGTGGGTGTCATATACACTGGCTTAAATCAGGTGTGTGTGCGTGTGTGTGTGTTTCGGATGATATTCGATGATATTCCTGTGTGTGTGTTTGTGCAAACATAGATTTCCTCACATGCTAACCTATACAGTCCAGTCTGTGTGTGGCTGTGTGTGTGCGTAGGTGCGTGTACAGTACTTGCATTTCGTACACCACTGAAGTGTAATGACCTCCTCTCTGGCTGTGTGTGTGTGTGTGTGTGTGTGTGGCAGGCATCATCCTGGTCCATGATCTGACCAATAAGAAGTCCTCTCAGAACCTGTACCGCTGGTCCCTCGAGGCCCTGAACAAAGACTCATCGCCCACTGGTGTCATCGTCTCCAACGGGTCAGGTCAGATGTGTGTGTGTGTGTGTGTGTGTGAGAGAGATAGATAGTGTCCAACAGGTGATGTGTGTGTGAGCGAGAGGGAGTCCATCGGGTAAAGTGTGTGTGTGCGCATGCAAAATTGCATGTGGGTGTTGATGTCATATTGCAGCTCACAGCCCCAGAGGGCTCCATGAATCCCAAAGAGCTGGGCCCACTTCATCACTTACGTTTAGTAGGGAGGCGCCATATCATATCATCCATGACACACCAGTAGCTCTCGCCATGTGATCCTGATTTGTTATACCGCACTTAGCATTACATAGAGTTACGAACTCTTAGCATTATATAGAGTTATGAACACTTACAGTAGAATTATATAAGAGTTACAGACACGTAGCATCATATAGAGTTACGAACACTTGGCATTATATAGAGTAACGAACACTTACAGTAGCATTATATAAGAGTTACAAAGCATCATATAGAGTTGCAAACACTTGGCATTACATAGAGTAGGGCGGAGTTCAGAGTTCAAGGAGGAGGAGTTTAGGACTGATGATGAGAGTTCCAAGTTAAAGAGATGATGACGTACAAGTTGCTGCTGTGTTTCCCCTGTAGGGACTATGATCGGGAGCAGTTTGCGGATAATCCGGTTCCCCTGCTGCTCATCGGTACCAAGTTTGACCAAATCCCCGAGAACAAGCGCAACGAGGTTCTGACCAGAACGGCCTTCCTGTCTGAGGACTTTAACGCCGAGGAGATCAACCTGGTGAGTAGGACTGCCATTACAGGGTGATGACCCTGGTGAGTAGGAGACTGCCATTACAGGGTGATGACCCTGGTGAGTAGGAGACTGGCATTACAGGGGTGATGACCCTGGTGAGTAGGAGACTGGCATTACAGGGGTGATGACCCTGGTGAGTGGGAGACTGGCATTACAGGGTGATGACCCTGGTGAGTGGGAGACTGGCATTACAGGGGTGATGACCCTGGTGAGTGGGAGACTGCCATTACAGGGTGATGACCCTGGTGAGTAGGAGACTGGCATTACAGGGTGATGACCCTGGTGAGTGGGACTGTGGAGGCCCCCCGTGGGGGGTCTAGGCTAGTAGGTACTAAGGCTGCACGATTTGGGGAAAATGGGTACACGCAACACAGGTCTTACACTATCACAGAGTCTGTGCTGTACTGGTATCAGGTCAACCACAGTGAGCATGACCCCTGCAGTGTCTGCTGCTGTTCTGGTATCAGGTCAACCACAGTGAGCATGACCCCTGCAGTGTCTGCTGCTGTACTGGTATCAGGTTGTTGCCATGTTGTTACCCATCTGGCCATAGCCTAGCCACAGGACCAGGAAGCGGTGTTGCCGTGGCATTACCATGGAAACAGTGCGGAGTCGCTAAACCTATAGCTATAGATAGATAGATAGATAGATAGATAGATAGATACTTTATTGATCCCCAAGGGGAAATTCAAGGTCTCAGTAGCATACAGACATAACACACAACATGAGACCATGTACAATAGAGACAGTAGAAAATAAGAAAACAAAACAACTAAATACTAAATATAATAATATAAATGAAATAAAAAAATCCAGTGTGCTTAAGGATGATGTTGACTATGCAAAGGCTTTTGGGATTTGAGCGGTGAATATGTGTCTCATGTAGCCTGACGAGCCAGACCCACATTAAAATGTAGGGTCTGGGCACTCACCATTCGCAGTGCTCAGTCCGAGGGGCGGGATAATCGGTTGTCTTTCAAATTCCCTCTGCACGCAATAGGACAGCGCGTCACACTGTTCGCCAACAGCAACATCCATCTTATTTGTTTTCAAGTAGCAGGGAATTCAAACCGTTGCAACTCTGCCATCAATCATTATGTTAAGCCCGCCTAACGACTCTATACACGATTTGATTGGCCTGATAGAAGTTTAATTTTTCGAGCTCACAAGCCAACGGAGAGTTGCTAGACTAGCCCTGGCAGCAATTGTAATGTGCTGCCGCTAGGGTGCGTCTAGATTTCTAGGCTATGTCTCATAACCTGCAGATGGGATTTGAGCGGTGAATACGTGTCTCATGAGGTGTCTGTGGTGGTAACCTGCAGATCAGTTGCATGTGGGAGTTTAGTAGAGCACTGCTAGAGGATAGAGACAAGTCGAGCAGAACACACCAGAACACAACACACCAGAACAGTGTCTCATGAGTACCGCTATAGGACAGAGACAGGTCGAGTATAACACAACACAACACACCAGAACAGCGTCTCATGAATTCTGCTAGAGGACAGAGACGGGTCAAGCAGAACACAACACAACACAACAGAACTGCGTCTCATGAGTTCAGTGTGGGATTGTTACGTGTTGTTCCCAGCCTTGGTGGTTGCCTAGATATGACTTTCTATCTAACAGCTCCTGCGTTTGTGATATAATGGCACCAGGTAGATTTATAGGACCCTCCTGCAGACCTCAGTTGTGTCCAACCCATTAATCAACAAACAGTAAGATGCAAAGACCACCAGCAGAGGGAGCCAAAGTGTAGGCTGCTGCTATTATGTGGGTTTGGAACACCTACAGTAACAGTGATGTGATCAGATGGCAGGCTGTCTGAGTTAGTGGACTTTAATAGTGCTAAACTCTCACATTTCACACATAACCATGATCATGCTTTATCATAAATAAACCCATCTCACATTTCACACATAACCATGATCATGCTTTATCATAAATAAACCCATCTCACATTTCACACATAACCATAATAGTCAAAGTCAAATGTATTTGTACAGGACATTATTATACATAATTGTCATTTAATGTGCTTCACACAAACAGAACATAGAACCTCGTAGACTTACGCTGAAGAGCTTGTTTCATAGAGAAGACAAAAGTTTAGAGTGTGAAGTTGAAACAGAGTGTGTCCTGTTCTCTGTGGAGGCAGAATGACAAGGTGTGTGTTTTGTGTGTGTATGTGTGGTTGGTGACATGGTGTGTGTGTGTGTGTGTGTGTGTGTGTATGTGTATGTGTGGTTGGTATGTGTGCATGGTGACGGTGTGTGTGTGTGTGGGGGTGGGGGTAGTGACATGGTGTGTGTGTGTGTGGTTGGTGACATGGTGTGTGTTGGGGGTGGGGGGACTTTCATAAAGTGAGTGGAGGTCACCTCAGGGTTCTCAAATGACTCCGATCCAACCCGTCATTCCAAATGACTCAGATCCAACACCACCCGTCATTCCAAAACCCACCTCTCTCTCTCTCTCTCTCTCTCTCTCTGCTACAGGACTGCACTAACCCACGCTACCTGGCAGCTGGCTCATCCAACGCAGTCAAGTTGAGTCGCTTCTTCGATAAGGTGACTAAATACTCTGACTCATATCTGAAACCACACACACACCTGAAGCCACAGCCATGGCCTGCAAAGAGAGGCGACATGGTGGTCATAAAAAGCATCACCAGTGCTATAGTAGCATAGAGCCTCATGATGATGTGTTTGACTCCCTCAGGTTATAGAGAAGAGATATTTTACTAAGGACCCAAGTCAGGTAAGTGTGTGCTATATTCTGCCCCTCTCAGTATACTCTTTCTCTCACACTCTTTCTCTCTCTCGCTCTTTCTCTCTCACTCTGTCATTCTCTCTCTCATAGCATCATTCAGATGAATGCACATTGCATTGGAAGCAAATTGCAGGCCTTTATGTGAAGCGTGCAGTACGAACATTGCCTCATGAAAATGAATTCTGAATACTGAATTACTGACTCAGTGAATGAGTGAGTGACTGAGCTATTCAAACCCATGCAGTTGTAAATGAGTGAATCAAACCCATGCAGTTGTAAGTGAGTGATTCAAACTGTTTTCTCCAGCTCGCAGGTTTCACAGACCGAAAGCGTTTCAACTTCAAGAGTCTGCACTACGACTGAGCCTGACTGCAAGACACACACACACACACACACACACAGGGGGCTGTGGTTTCCTCTACTGCTAGTTCAGCCATTGCCATCAGCCCTTCTGCCATTTGCTCTCGTTTGGTCTCAGCTAGCCTCCTCATTTCTTGTACAGACAGCTCAAAACAAACTAAATAAAGCGTCTTAACACTTACACACTCTTACTTACACCTGCCTCGTGACCCGTGAAGTTCACAGGACTGGATTCATGGATATTCAGTTTCCCTTTGATGACTGTTTACCATAACCTATAATGTACCGTTTGCTACATTAGCAAACATAATGTATTTCTGTGGGTGTTTTAAGCCCCCAACGTCGTCTTCCAGGCAGCGCTGCATGAAAGGCACTAGGGTTAGGCAAGGGTTAGGTGCCTTGAAGTCGACGGTCGCAGTGCTGCCTTGAAGTCGACAGTGGGGGTTTAAAACACCAGCGGGCATTTCTGTGTCTGTTTCTGATTCTATTCCTGTTTCATCTGAAGCACAGTAAAGAGAATGCAGGAAACTGCTCCAAACCCTGATATGAGCTTTATTGGCTCTTCATTTGGGTTATGTCATATTGTGTATATTTCTATATAATAATATTCATAATACAATATATTTGCATAAGGATGGAGAGATCCATATGGAAATACAGCGTTAAAAAAAGAGAACTCCACTGCTTCATACAGACAGACAAGGATACAAGGAAGTTTATTGTCTCATGCATATAGTTACTGGAAGTAAGAAATGCAGTAAAATTATGTCTGGTGTCAGCCTATTTGTGCATTTATGGGGTGAAGTATAGTGAAGTAGAAGGGGTTTAGTAGATTAAGTGGCAAGGGCTGCATAAGAAAGGTGTGGGAGGATTGGGATTGGGGGGGCACCAACAAAGGAGCACCCAAGAGCAACAGGGGCAAGGAAAAACTCCCTTACCAAGGAAGAAACCTTGGGCAGATCCACGGCTCAAGGGGCTAACCCAACTGCCAGGGGTCTTGGTGTGTGTGTTGGGGGGATGACAGGGGAGATGGGATAGTGTGCTGTGTGGGGAGAGGGCAGTGTGCAATATGTGTGTTGGAGAAGCTTCCTCATGAGACAATGTGCTGTGTATGTAGGGGGGCCTGGAGTGTGCAGCAAGTATGTAGAGGAGGCTTACTGTAGCAAGCAGTGTGCTGTATGTATGTGAAGTGATGACAGTGATGATGTAAGTGTGTGTGTTTTTTTTGTGTGTGGGGGGGGGGCAATTCCAGACAGGAATTGGTTCCAGAGAATAGATGTTTATTGGAGAGATGATGCAAAGCTACAATGAGAACACCAAGCTACAGTAATTAATCACATACCCTTTACCTCATGTTTAATGGAATAAGACCGTATATGTATCACAATAGCATAATTTATTTAAATGTGTACAGTACATAGGGCTAGTTTTTTTTCCATTGCCCATGACTTTCTTAAGTAGCAAAGAGTGTGTATCTGCAGACAGGTAAACATCTTTGATTATTACATGCAAACGTGTGGTTTGTCTGTCTTCTGAATAGTATGCCTTTAACTGAGTTCCTGTCTACAGAGCATCCTTCACACCAAGAACCTCTTTGATCCAGGGCAGGAAATGAGGAACTCTTGTGTAGACTTCTGGGTATTCTCTGTTATCACACGGCTTATAGGTGTAGGCGGTCAGCCCGTACAGGACCTTGGCCTTGCCCTTTCCACAGATAAGAGGACCTCCAGAATCCCCTGGCAACAAACATAACAGGGATAAGCCAATCAGGAGATAGTTCTCTTTCACACAATCTATAGCTTGCTTTAATAATAAGGAAGTGAACAGTATGGAAACCATATGACATTTCTGATCTTATGGATCACACTTGACATTGGACACTCCCTTGGTTGGTTGGTCAACTAACCAATAAAACCGTAACGGTGGTATGATGAACAGCATGCATCAAAATCACTGCAAATAACTAACTGATCAGTCAGAAATGGGTGCTGACTTACCTGACAGACTCCTTCTCTGCCATCAGAGACACTGCAGGTCATCTGGTCCTGGTCATAATACTCCTTCCATATCTTTGTACAATTCGCTGCTTTGTCCAGTCTGACTTCAGCCTCATACAGGACACTCTCCACTTCCTGACCGAGGACCCTCTTCCCCCACCCAGCCACCTCGCACTGCCCCCCTACACGGATCTTCCCATATGTCTTAGGGAGCTCCAACACCTTCACAAACTTGTTCAGCGTAGCCTTGGTCTTCAGCTGAGGAGTGAACAGTATACAACAGTATCCTTAAAGGACAACTCTGGTTTAATGGGTGTTTACATGGATCTGTTTATGGATGATAATGAGTAAACATTCATTGGGGAGCAAATAGGCGTTACTCTGAGTAGCTTTGAGTAAGAGCGGAATAAGAATGTACAACAAAATAGCATTTAGTGGTAGCCTTGGGGGCAAAATAGCATTTAGTGGTAGCCTTGGGGGCAAGGTCGCTAAGCCAGTAAATAGCATTTAGTGGTAGCCTTGGGGGCAAGGTCGCTAAGCCAGGAAATAGCATTTAGTGGTAGCCTTGGGGGCAAGGTCGCTAAGCCAGTAAATAGCATTTAGTGGTAGCCTTGGGGCTAAAAATAGCATTTAGTGGTAGCCTTGGGGGGGCAAAATAGCATTTAGTGGTAGCCTTGGGGCAAGGTCGCTAAGCCAGGAAATAGCATTTAGTGGTAGCCTTGGGGGCAAGGTCGCTAAAGCCAGTAAATAGCATTTAGTGGTAGCCAGCAAAATAGCATTTAGTGGTAGCCTTGGGGGGCAAGGTCGCTAAGCCAGTAAATAGCATTTAGTGGTAGGTAAGCCAGTAAATAGCATTTAGTGGTAGCCTTGGGGGCAAGGTCGCTAAGCCAGTAAATAGCATTTAGTGGTAGCCTTGGGGGCAAGGTCGCTAAGCCAGTAAATAGCATTTAGTGGTAGCCTTGGGGCAATTTAGCTAAGCCCTTGGGGCATTTAGTGGTAGCCTTGGGGCAAGGTCGCTAAGCCAGTAAATAGCATTTAGTGGTAGCCTTGGGGGCAAGGTCGCTAAGCCAGTAAATAGCATTTAGTGGTAGCCTTGGGGGCAAAATAGCATTTAGTGGTAGCCTTGGGGGCAAAATAGCATTTAGTGGTAGCCTTGGGGGCAAGGTCGCTAAGCCAGTAAATAGCATTTAGTGGTAGCCTTGGGGGCAAGGTCGCTAAGCCAGTAAATAGCATTTAGTGGTAGCCTTGGGGGCAAGGTCGCTAAGCCAGTAAATAGCATTTAGTGGTAGCCTTGGGGGCAAGGTCGCTAAGCCAGTAAATAGCATTTAGTGGTAGCCTTGGGGGCAAGGTCGCTAAGCCAGTAAATAGCATTTAGTGGTAGCCTTGGGGGCATTTAGTGGTAGCCTTGGGGCATTTAGTGGTAGCCTTGGGGGCATTTAGTGGTAGCCTTGGGGCAAGGTCGCTAAGCCAGTAAATAGCATTTAGTGGTAGCCTTGGGGGCAAGGTCGCTAAGCCAGTAAATAGCATTTAGTGGTAGCCTTGGGGGCAAGGTCGCTAAGCCAGTAAATAGCATTTAGTGGTAGCCTCAAAGTCAAAGTCAAAGTCAAAGTCAGCTTTATTGTCAATTCCTTCACATGTTCCAGACATACAAAGAGATCGAAATTACGTTTCTCACTATCCCACGGGTGAAGACAAGACATATTTGACCAATTTTAAGTCCACAGACAACATAACATTCAAGTAAAACAAAAAAGTAAGTAAATAAGGAATAAGAGGGCACATATAATAATTGAAAAAATAAGAGCAGCAAAATTTTTTTTTTGAAATTGTGCATAGACAGTCAATAAAATACTAGTGCAAATACTGTAAAATACTATAAAATAAAATACTGTTTGACCTAAGTAATAAAGAAAGTGGCATAGTGGTGCAAGTTATTGTAAGAGCAGCAGAAGTGTTGTGTTTTCAGGACAACAACACCAAGTTGTAAAGTGTACAAGTTGTGCAAGTGTTCAAGTGTGCAGGTGGAGAGTGCAGGCGCCATTGTGGGTCCAATGTCCAGGGTGTTATGTAGCTGAGGGTGGAGGGGGGAGAGGAGGGAGAGAGTTCAGCATCCCACAGCTTGGTGTATGAAGCCGTTGGTGAGTCTGGTAGCGGGAGCCGCGGGCTTCTGTACCTCTTCCCAGAGGGCAGTAGATCAAACAGATTGTGAGCGGGTGACTTGCATCACTCACAATTTTGGTCGCCTATATGGGTGAGGTGGGTGGTGTAAATGTCCTTCAGGGAGGGGAGTGAAGCACCAATGATCCTTCCAGCTGTGTTCACTATGCGCCGCAGGGCTTTCCTGTTGTATTCAGTGCAGCTTCCGCCCCACACAGCGATACAGCTGGATAGGATGCTCTCAATGGTGCCTCGGCAGAAATGTGGTCATGATGGCTGGTGGAGCACTTGCTCAGCCTGAGTTTTCAAATAGGAAGTACAGGCGGCGCTGAGCTCTTCGCCAGTGATGCAGTGTTGGTGGTCCAGGAGAGGTCTTCACCGATGTGCACCCCCAGGAATTTGGTGCTGCTCGCTCTCTCCACCACAGCACCGCCGATGGTCAGTGGCAGGTGTTGGGTGTGACCTCTCCGAAGTCAACAACAATCTCTTTGGTCTTGCTGGACGCTCAGCAGGAGGTTGTTGTCCCTGCACCACGTGGTCAGATGGTCGACCTCCAACCTGTATTGAGTCCTCGCCCTTGGTGATGAGACCCACCAGAGTTGTGTCGCCAGCAAATTTCACTATGTGATTGTTGCTGTAGGTTGCAGTGCAGTCACAAGGCCAGCAGGGTGAAGAGCAGCGGACTGAGCACGCAGCCTTGTGCTCAGTGTGATGCTGCTTGAGGTATTGTTGCCAACACGTACTACTTGGGGCCTCTGACAGAGGAAGTCCAGTAGCCAGTTGCAGAGGTAGGTACTGAGTCCCAGTTTGTCAAGTTTGCAGATGAGTTGTTGTGGTATTATGGTGTTGAATGCAGAACTGAAGTCTATAAACAGCAATCTCACATATGAGCCTTGGGGGCATTTAGTGGTAGCCTTGGGGGCAAAATAGCATTTAGTGGTAGCCTTGGGGGCATTTAGTGGTAGCCTTGGGGGGGCAAGCCAGTAAGCTAAAGCCAGTAAATAGCATTTTAGCCTTGGGGGCATTTAGTGGGGCATTTAGTGGGCCCTTGGGGGCAAAATAGCATTTAGTGGTAGCCTTGGGGGCATTTAGTGGTAGCCTTGGGGGCATTTAGTGGTAGCCTTTGGGGCATTTAGTGGTAGCCTTGGGGGCAAGGTCGCTAAGCCAGTACATCGCTTCTTTATACCACTGGCAAGTCTTAAAATAACAGATACTGTGGGGTCCCTGCAGACAAACCAGAAGTGTACAGAAAAGGTATGTCACAGAAACTACTGTCAATAGACGCAACATTTGGTAAAACTTTAGAAGATTAGAATAATCAAGATTAAAACAAAAAAAGGTTTGAAATACTTCACTTTATGTGTACAACACTGATATGATATCCATGGTATTTATCATAATAAAGTAATTTATCTGATAGCATGATGTCAGTGTTATTCATATTGTGAAAGAGGTGATTCACCTTCAGCAGCATGATATCGTGTTTGTTATTCCTGGGGTCGTTATTTGGAAACTTTTTGGCAGGGTAGTTTGGGTGAGGGATGAACTCAGAGAGGCCAATGTGCTGTTGGCTCTTCTCCTGCTTACTGATGTCGTGGGCACCCAGCACTACGTTGTCTAGGTGATCACTAAAACATGCACACAACAACCAATATGATTACAGAGTCCAATGTGGGTTGTTCATTTTAGGGAAAACCCTAGAGCAAGCCTGGAAAGCCTGGAAAATCCAGACCCTGATAATCTAGAAAGATTAAGGGTCTGGCAAAGAACAATGTAATGGCCCAACTCGAGGGGTGGCAACAAGCATGCATTTAAAAATCTCACTGGACACAATTGGATAACACTTGACCATTTTTACTCTATTATTACTATATTATTTTACTCTATTATTAATTCGACGCAATCGGATAACACTACGACCAATGTGTACTGTCCTCCAACTTTGCAGCGCTGTCTTCATCAGTTTAGCTGGTTTCCTGGAATGTTCCATTGTGCTCTCGGGAGAACTCTGGATTTCCAGGGTAGAGCAATCCAATATGGGTCACTACACTACAAACTTTTCTTAGCACTACTGTTAATGGCCTAAAACACACATAAACCGCAAGTCTATGCAAGGACCCAACACCCACTGTGTCAGATCTACTCCCCCCATCCTCAAATGCATCTTTTCACTGAGCCCTTCAGCCTCTAATCCCCTCATCATCAGCGCTCCTGCAGACGCACACACACACACACACACACATACTTACTACCACCCCCTTCCTGTAAACCAACCTTGAGTTTCTAGAAAGGTGCTTTATAAAACTAATTTATTATTATTATTATTATTATTATTATTATTATTATTATTATTTGTGTTCTGTTATTGAAGGAAAAGGGTCAGCCAAGTCCATCCTCAAAACTCATGTTTATAGGAAAGTTTATCCTCATTTTCTTAAGATAATCTCATTAAAACCTATGAAGTTTTTAGCGTAAGTGAATAGTTTTATTTCTTTGGTTTCAATATGCATGGTTTTATAGCTTTCTATTGTATTACTTTACACATCTAATTGTTTTAATTTATTTTGGAAATGTATTACTTTTACTGTCTTTATGATTTTGCTGCATTTGTTCAACACTATTACTACCAATAATAATAATAATAATAATAATAATCATATTATAGAAATAGACACACACGCACACACAAGCATAGTCGCACCTGGGATTATAACAGTGTGCAGCAGTCAGTACAAAGTCCTCTCTGATCAGCACTCCTCCACACACGTGGTGTCTCCGTGTCTGCAGTGAGGCCATGTAGGGTCTGGAGTGGGGCTTGGCCTTACGACCCCCAAAGATGCCACTCTGCACGCCACCTGATAATCCACAATCATACATCAGTTCCACAGTATATCATTTATACACATGTTGTTGCTGAATTGTGTGGTATATTGAACAGGCTAAATGTACAAATGATTATGATTACAAATGATAAAACATATGAAAAGCTTGGTTCCATCTCGCATCTCACCTAGTTATACTATAGACAGTTAACCACAGACAGACACACACACACACACTTCTTACCTTGTTAAGTCTTTCCCATCATTCTTTTTACGATCTCTCTCTCTCTCTCACACACACACACACACACACATGAACACACAGATACATGTGTGTGAGGTTGTGTGTTTCATATTCAACAGGCAGCAAGGGAAACTCACACCTTTTGCAGGCTTCAATGTGCAGTGACTAACTTCAAATAATTTGCTATGTTACAGCAGTGTCTTATGGGGACCACAGACCAGCTACATACAGCAGTGTCTTATGGGGACCACAGACCAGGCTACAACAGTGGTTTTTGTGTTTGTTGATGATTAAAAAAATATATCGGCGCAATGTATGATTTCAATCCGTGTTATTTGCTATTGTGGAACAATTTTTTCAGATAACTCACAACGGCGTATAAACTTCCGCTCGATATTTGAGTCTGAAGCGTTAGCACACTCCCGACCACTTGATGGCAACAACCACTTTGCCGTACAAGGAAGCTGTTCGGAACTCGGTGTCTAGTGCATAGACAGTAAAAAAAGGTCTAGCAGTCGAGCGAAAAGACTACAACCAAATGTAAACAGCCCCCCTTTCCGTTTCTGGTAGCGCATTAATATCAACGAGCAATGAGTCTTCCAACAGAAATCAATGGGATTTTACAAAATGCCAAATAAAACACGACGAAAACTGTATTTCGCTACGTTACTTGTTTTGGAACATTAACGAACATCACTAACCACTCAGTTGCAGTTTTGAAAACTAACGTCAAGGGTTGTTTGACATGTTTGTGCATGCCTGTAGCCAGCCACTCTGAACTATTGAACTATGAACTGAACTAGTTCATTTAAAAATTTGTGAACTGAACTTTGAACTAGTTCACATAGAAAGTGAACTTTCCCAACACTGGCTGCGAGACAGGGGAAGGGTAATCTGTTCTAAACCAACACACGTCAGAGCCCACTCATTCATAAATAGTATGATTTCTCACTTTCCTCAATCAGGACCAATGGAGTGCGTTGATTGATATCACAGGCCTCTCGCTGCCAGGAGTCGATCGGGATGGTTACCACTGTTGTCATCTTACATCCAAAAATTCGTAGGCATGGAGATGCTCATGTGTAATCTGGTGTGTTGTTCATTAATAGAAACATACAAAACACAGTTTTGGTGCCCCATGTGCAGTCCTTTCACTTTCACACACACACACACCACATCCATCTTTATTCCTCCACAAATATCTCACTCTCACAGACAATATGAAGTGTTGTCATCTAGTTAGCATCATGACTGGACTTGTGGCTACTCTGTCTGCCATTGACGACTCTGTATACCTTGCCCTGTGTAACTGGGAAGCACTGGACTCTTTGTTTAGCTTGCCCTGTGTAACTGGGAAGCACTGGAGCCTTTGCTACATTAGCAAACATAATGCATCTCTATGTATGATTTGGGTGGTGTTTCTGTTTCATCTGAAGTGCAGTAAAGAAACATGCAGCAGACTGCTTCAGACTCTGAGTGCTTTATTGACTTGGTTCATTTGTCATTCATATGGTTCATGTCATATTGTATGTCATGCTGAAGGCTGGAGAGCTGATGTGCTACGTCATACTGACAGGAAAGAACAGATATCAGCACAAATTACCTCCAGAACAAGCTGCTATATGACAAAAGAAGTTCATAGAAAAAGAAACAAATAATACAAATTGATAGTTGTTTTCCAGTCATATCAAGTGTTCTAGGACTCTAGCTATTTACTGTAATGTTATTTCATTCAATCATATGACACCTGATGGAACCCTCAATCCTGAGCATCATTCACATCAAGAACATTTTCAATCCAGGGCAGGAAGTGGGGCACTCTTGTGTAGACTTCTGGGTATTCTGGGGTGTCGCATGGTGCACCTGTGTAGGCTGTGACTCCATACAGGACCTTGGACTTGCCCTTTGCACAGATAAGAGGACCTCCAGAATCACCCTGGCAACAAACAGAACAATCAGAAGGCAGTGCTCTCTGACACATTCTTTGACCTGTTCTAATTATAAGGAAGAGTAAGAACATGGAGAACTCTTATCCAAGTTATTGTGGTAGCTGATTAGGCGGTAGCAGGTGGGAAGGCTGTTTGGATTTGCACCCATTTACAAGAACAAACAATGACAAATAGAACACAAGAAGTATTGGAAAGTATCCAGAAACGGCCTGTAAAATCATCCTTGGTCGGAAGTACTCAGTGCCTCTTTCTACTCTTGGACTGTGCACACTAACAGAGAGGTGTACTCAATTGTGTCTGGGCTTTGCCAAAACGCTGCTAACGGTTTTTGTGAAATGAGTTCACTAGAAAATATTGCCAGAAGTTTGCCAATATAGGCCACTAGAGGCAAAGTTTTGGCAACTATAGACCTCTGAAGTTCGTCTGCAAAAAAAAACTGCCATCTTTGCCCAAATAAGGAGATCCAGTAACTTGAGATTTTTTTTCTATGGGAAAATAAACTAGATGTACCACAGAGCGGTACAAAATATGACCGCCGCCCAGTCCAGCACATTTTTTCCACAAAAATAAGTCACGCTGAAAGGCATATATGATTCTAACTGTCTCACTGAACTGCATTATGCACACTCAATTCTCACTGGGATCTGCTAGACAACAAGTACCAAAACATGATCAGTTCATAGATTTCACATGTAAAATACATTTTATACAACCCCACCCCCATCTTGCCTGTTCATAATTCTGAGAAATGTGTGCATGTGTGCGTGTACATGTTTATGTTTACGTGTGTGTGGGTGGGGGGGTGTGTGTGTGTGCGTGCATGTGCTTGTGTGTGTGCCTGTGTATGTGCCTGTGTGCATGTGCATGCATGCGTACACGCTACTGTGTGAGTATGTGTCATACGTATGATTACTGTGAATGTATGTGTGTGTGTGTGTGCATCTGTTTATACACATGTGTGCATATGGAATAGGTTAACATGACCCCTGGAGGCAAACATACGCAAAAAAATGGTCATCCTAGGCCCTACGGTTCTCAAGATATTCACAGAAAACTCTGTTGGTGTCCACTAAATGTACACATAAATTAATTTATTGTATGGCCCCCCATGAACGAAAGTCCATGAAACTTGGCATGCATTTGGAGGGTGTCATAATGATCCTACACTTTCAATTTTGTGCAGTTTTGACCATGTCAGCCAGAGATATCGTGATTAAAACACCTAATTTTTTGCTTTTTAATTTTTAACTAGGTGGCGCTATACATGAAATAAGTGGTAATGGGATGGATTGACATGGCCCCTTAAGACCAACATACAAAAAAAGGTGGTCCTCCTAGGCCCTACGGTTCTCGAGATATTCACAGAAAACTGTGTCCGGCCACCTACAGGCCAGTTGGTGTACAGTAACATAAATTAATTTATTGTATGGCCCCCCCATGAACGGAATTCCACGAAACTTGGCGTGCATTCAAAGGGTGTTGTAATGATCCTACACTTCCAATTTCGTGCAGTTTTGACCATGTTAGGTCACAGATACCTGCGATTACACCTCATTTTTACTTTTCTGTTTTTAACTAGGTGGCGCTATACATGAAATGAGTGGTTATGGAATGGTTTGCCATGGCCCCTTAAGATCAACATACAAAAAAAAGGTGGTCCTCCTAAACCCTACTCGAGACAATGTCGGCATACCTGGATGATCTATACGACATTGGAGCGCAAATCGTGACGGCCTTTCTTTGCAGGGCGAGGGTTTTTAGAGACCGCCAGAATCCGCTGATATACCCGGACGATATTCTCTATGAAGATATAGATTGTCAGCCAAGGGAATTTGCTATCTTTGTCAGCTGATCTAGGCAGACGTCTCTAATGTCACCCGTCGTAGCAATGCCCTTACGTGGACAATTAATGTATTCCATCGGTGATGCTGAACATCTGAGCAAGAATAGCTATAACTATAAACCTACTATTCTAAATAATGTTTTTGTATTTCATTTTCACCTGCTGCCATGTGCGTTTGGCAATGGTGTTGCATTTGAAATTTTCACAGGATTAGTCATACACTAAATCAGACATAAACATTCAATTATCTTTATTAATCTATATGCCCACTTCTGAATTGTTTTGCATCTGTAGGCCTTTTTCTGAACTCAAAATGGGCAATTTAATTATTTCAACTCATTTCAGACATTCCGCAAGCTATTAATCCTCCGTAACACATATTTGAAGAACATGTGGAAATTAAACTTTACTTTTATGCATTTAGGCTACCCAATCAGCAATACGTTGCCAACAGCCTTGCCTTTGTTTGCTGCCGACGTATTTGATTTTTGTCGTAGAGTGAATTTTCATTTCTCGTAACTTGTCAAAATAATTGTGCATTCCTCGTCCGTAAAATAAGGTGATCGCGTCATCATTGAAAGTGGTGACTTGCGCTGCAACCCGCCCCTTTTATGAGAATGCACACAAACTCCAGTTAGGTTAACCCCGGTTCAACAAATCAACTTCTTAATCAGTGTCATAGTTTATGACAAGGTTTTGTCAACCCCGGTTTAACAAAGTAACCCTGGGTTACATCTGGCTAGGTTAAGCTCCCTTCGTAGTACAGGCCCCTGAGGTCTATGAGAAGTTACATATACATATGTATATGTAACTCGGGTTTACCCATCTGGGGCCTACAGTAATCTCCCTAGATGGCCTGAATATGAAGTATATATATAAATAAATGAAGTATAAATAAATATATATATATATATATGAAGAGATCAGATGCAAAACCGTCTAAACATCCTCCATCAAAAATTAGATAACAATGGTTATCGTCGACAAGAAAATGCTCTCCACACAAAGTATACATTAATCAAATAATTTAGCTTCAAAACCCGCTAAGTACCACTCTCTTCCTTAAGACGGAGTATTAGGGACACACATGAAGAAAAATAAATATTTTTGCCATGGCGAGATTAAACTCGACATGTTGACTTTAAAGTTGACATGTCGACATTAAACTCGACATTTCGAGAATAAAATTGAAATATCATATCTACTTTAATCTCGACATTAAACTCGAAATACAGTTTAAACATAGCCTACAGTTTAAGCTATGCAGCCTACACTACCACACAATATGTGCCATGAATAATAAGCCTACTTAATAATAGATGTTATTTCAGATAGATTGCTAGATTGCAGATATTCAGATATTGCAGATATTCAGATAGCGTCTTCTGTTAACTCATTGCCGTCATCGTGAAGCGCTGTATCTCGCGGTTATACCATGCACTATTATATAGCTAGAATAATACATGTTTCCAATGATATCATGTTTCTATAGTAGGCTACAACATGTTATTTCACTCTGTTTTACGTGGGTAAGGCCACCGCACATCCAAATAACTGCCCTTCATGACCCATTGGCCGTCATTCTCCATAGGTTAACACGGAACTCATTTTTCTAAAACTTTTCCATGTCTCACCTGCATATGAGGCTATAAACACAGATATGTATAAGTATATAGGCCTATAAGCTCTTTTGATCCCGTGAGGAAATATGTGTGCATTTACTTAGAATGGGGTTGCCTGGTCGGGAGGACAGCTTCATTCGTCCCTCCATAGACATTCAGCATAGGCTGTTTTGCATCCATTACAAACAAACATGCAATGTGAAAGTCTGGGATTGGGGAGACCTAGTCTAGTGCATAAGCATGAAGTTGAACCTTTAGATGAAAAACACTCTTTAATAATAGGCCTACAATAAATAAATAAACCACTAATGACGTTTACTTTTGACCATCGCATTTATCGCCTGCAACTCCTTGATAACAGGAAAGTATTTGGCTGAGCAACGGAGGTTAATATGTTCTATGTTTTGTCCACATGATGTAAGCCTATGTCTATGTCTAATAATTGTTGCACTCGAAGAAAACTGCAATGTTTCATTCGTCCTCCCTTTCAATCGTCTCGAGCGGTCGTTCTCTCTCCAAACTAACTTTATTCTCAAAATGTTGAGTTTAATGTCGACACGTTGAGATTAAAGTCGACATGATATTTCAACTTTATTCTCGAAATGTCAAGTTTAATCTCGTCAAGGCAAAACATTTTTTTTTCTTCATGTGTGTCCCTAATACTCTGTCGTACTTCCTGGTCTGAAATATCGATTTGTAGGCAAAAACAAACCTACGCTCATTTAAAAGAAAAGTGGTCAGACGGATTTAGAGGATATTTATACTTATATGTCATATTACCTGACAGACTCCATCTTTTCCATCTGATTTGCTGCAGGTCATCTGGAAGGGGTTAAAGTACTTCTTCCATGCCCTTTTGCATTTCTTGACATCGTCCAGCGTGACTGTAGATTCATACAGGACACTCTCTGCTCCTTGTCCAGGGACTCTGACCCCCCACCCAGCTACCTCACACATCGCACCTTGTGGGATCTTCTCAGTATTCCTAGGGAGCTCCAGCACCTTCACAGCCTCGTTCAGCTGAGCATTGGTCTTCAGCTGAGGAGTATACAGTTCACAGACAGTATATTTACACTTCTTTGATTTGTGATGGTCCGACTGAAACCGGACAAAATCAAACTTGTATTGTTGGAATAACACGTAAGGGATAACGGCCGCCGAGGTGTCCTGTCATACGGAGTTATTGGACGAGGGCGAGAGGCGAAGAACTCCGCCCAAGCAGACTCCAATAGCCTGGAGATTCCAGCTACTGGTAATCTAGAAAGATTAATATAAGGGTCTGGCCACGAATAATGTAATGGCCCAACTCAAGGGGCGGCACCAAGTGTGCATTTGAAAATCTCACTGCACGCAATTGGAAAACACAATACGACCAACGTTTACTGACTGATTCCAGACTTCGACGCAATTGGATAACACTACAACTGTCATCTGTTTAGATCACCTCTGGCCCGCCTATATCAGATACACCGATGTGATTGGCTCCCCGTAATACAAGTGGCAAAAGTAACATGCATCATTACCGTATTTTCCAGACTATAAATCACACTTTTTTTCATAGTTTGGCTGGTCCTGCGACTCAGTTGCAACACATATTTATATATATGTTTTTTTCCTCTTCATGACACCATTTTTTGACTGGTGCGACTTATACTCTGGTGCGACTTATAGTCCGGAAAATACGGTACTCATTGCCAGAGTGTCTCGCAGAGACAATTCAAAGTGTACTCTTGCAAGAACTCTGGAGTTTGGAGACTCCAATTAGCCTTGGTCAATTTTATACATATATGAACCTACATCCCCAAATATTTTACACAAGTAATGTCAACTATTTATATGTTACACTGATTTGGCAAAGTGTGCTTGTTTGCAAGCTAATTTAGCTAATATGAAATGTTTTGGCGTTTGGGGGGAAAATCACCACTTAGTGGAGTAATATTAGATTAGATTACATTAGATTCAATGCGGCCAAGTATACCTGCATGTACAAGGAATTTGTTCTGCATTTTACCCATCCGGGGGTAGTGTACAACAGATCCACACACACACAGTGTACACCCATTCAAACACACACACACACACACACCCTCAAAGCAGTGAGCACACCCTGATACAGAGTCAGCGACCATATTTGAGCCCATCAGCTCTATCTAGCATGTCAGTGGGGTTTCTCATACGAGAGGAACTAATTCACATCGAAAGGGTGATGTTCGATCCAATGTTATTCATAATAGAAAAAGAAGTGCAGTAAGTCATCGGTGTGATGTATCGTGTCGAGGTTAACATTCAACAGATATCAGGCCATGATGTCAGTGTTACTTCTCATATGGAAGAAAGTGATTCACCTTCAGCAGCATGATGTCGTGTTCTCGAGTCCTGGGGTCGGTATTGGGAAGCTTTTCTTCAGGGTAGTTTGGGTGAGGGATGTAGACACAGATACCAATGTGCTGTTGATGTGTGTACTCCTTCTTACTGATGTTGTGGGCTCCCAGCACTACTGTTAATGGCCTAAAACACAGAGAAAACATCTGATGTGCTACATGCTACTGTAACGGTATCCAGCTGGTATGTAGCTGTGCAGTATGTACTGTACGCTATGGTAAACCTCCCTCCCAGCGACCTCAAGAGACGTGCTAGTGAGAGATGTTTTAGCTCCCTTGCCAGTGTGTCTGCAGTAACTAACTTCAATAGGACACAAGAGACACTATGTGTCACCATACTTGCAGTACACTGCCCCCCCCCTCCCCTACATACACAGCACATTGTCTCATGAGGAAGCTTCTCCAACACACATATTGCACACTGCCCTCTCCCCACACAGCACACTATCCCATCTCCCCTGTCATCCCCCCAACACACACACCAAGACCCCTGGCAGTTGGGTTAGCCCCTTGAGCCGTGGATCTGCCCAAGGTTTCTTCCTTGGTAAGGGAGTTTTTCCTTGCCCCTGTTGCTCTTGGGTGCTCCTTGGTCCCCCCAATTCCAATCCTCCTCCACCTTTCTTATGCAGCCCTTACCACTTAATCTACTAAACCCCTCTTCTACTGCACTTTACCCCCCCCCACACACACTTTGCACAAATAGGCTGATACCAGACATAATTTCACTGCATTTCTTACTTCCAGTAACTATATGCATGTGACAATAAACTTCCTTGTATCCTTGTATCCTAGGACACAAGAGACACTATGTGTGGTTCATTAATACATGAGAACATAGAAAACACATTTTTGGTACCCCATGTGCCTTCCTTTTACACACACACACACACACACACACAGACAGACAGACAGACAGACACACACACACACACACACACACACAGACACACAAGCATGGTCAAACCTGTAATTAAGACAGTGTGCAGCAGTCAGTACAAAGTCCTTGCTGATCAGCACCCCTCCACATACGTGTTGTCCTCCATTCTGCAGTGAGGCCATGTAGGGTCTGGAGTGGGGCTTGGCCATACGACCACCAAAGATGCCACTCTGCACAGCACCTGATAGTTCACAATCATTCACAGATCATCAGCATTATGCCAGTGCATATCATTTCCATGTTAGATCAAATGATAATTCATTCACAACTATTACCTTACTTGAGATTAATATGAGATCAAATTATAATGAACTCACAACTATAACCTTACCTGAGATTAACATGACATCAAATTATAATGAACTCACAACTATAACCTTACCTAATATGAGATCAAATTATAATGAATTCACAACTATTACCTTACCTGAGATTAACATGAGATCAAATGATAATGAATTCACAACTATTACCTTACCTGAGATTAACATGAGATCAAATGATAATGAATTCACAACTATAACCTTACCTGAGATTAACATGAGATCAAATGATAATTAGTTCACGACTATTACCTGAGAATGAGAGATGAGAGAGAAGTAGAAGCAACAGCATTCTTCACCGCTGAGAAAGACTCACACACACTACGCATGGCACCCAACAGACACACACTAAACCACTCAATCAACCTCCCCACCCACACGCATTGTCACCTTGCTAAATCTTTCCTCTCAACTTTGTACCACCCCCTCCCCCCTGTTTTATTTCAGTCTTACACACACACACACACACACACACACAGGAAACTGCTGTGGGGGGACAAACTTTGCAGATGAGTAGGGTAGTGTTCAGATGGCCCAGCAGCACCAGTGAGCGGTAATAAGACCACAGCACAAACTGGACTTACTTCTTCTCATATCGTAGCAATACATTTAGCATAGTGTAAATCTGTTAGAAGTTAGCATAGATTCTGTGTGTCTGATACAAGTAGCATATCTGTGTGTCTGATACAAGTAGCATATCTGTGTGTCTGACACAATTAGCATATCTGTATCCGACACAAGTTAGCATAGCATCTGTGTGTCTGATAAAGTAGCATAGTGTCTGTGTGTCTGATACAAGTAGCATAGTATCTGTGTGTCTGTCAGAAGTTGTTGCGAGCTAAAATACCTGCAGATATGAGACAAGAGATGGGCTGTTGTAGCTTTCTGAGTGTGTGTGTGTTTCAGTTTGTGTCAAAATAGCAGCAAGACCATCCTGCCATCTTAATTTTCCTCATTTTATCTTGCCACTAATGGTGCAAAACGTCACTGATCGATCAGAAGATGACGTGAATCAATACATTGGAATATGTATAGTGTGTTACATGATCAAATTGATCTTACTATGTCAAAATGTCTGATCTTATATACACCAATTGAAGCAATATGAATTTGCAAAAAAAGTCAATTGTTGTGTAATTATTCAATATTTATTGTAGTCAATATCAGGACGTTTCATTTGAGACCAATATATAATGCTTCAAAACAAATGGGTTTATATGCAGTAAGCCTTTTATCATTAATATGCATTTTGGTCCTGACTTCCTGGACTCAAAATCAGCAAAAATCAGACCCGGGCATTGAATCAGTTGATTTTGTGTGTGCGTGCGTATGTGTGTGTGATAGTGCCCAACGGGTGTGGTGTGGTTTTGTGCGATATTGTCCAACAGGTGAGGTGTGTGTGTGTGTGTAATAGATAATAATAATAATAATATATATTTATCATTAATATTTATTTATAGCACTTTTCAAGCATTGAGCACAAAGTGCTTACAGACAAACATGAAGAGCATTTTTTTCTATGCACAAAGTGCAACAAAAGTGCAACACACAAGACCCAAACAAACAAATAACAAAAATGCCTAACAGAGCGGCGTAATCGCCAGCGTACCCGTCACACGTGAAACATACAACATGTGAAACATTCAAGACGGATAACAAACAAAAACAAATAATAAAATAAATAATTAAGACATTTTAAAAAGAAAACTCATGTTAACTTAGTCCAGTTGGTTGCATCTTAAACATCATTCCAAGGGCAATGATGAAGGCGCACAGCTGTGTCCAACCCAGAGGATTTAACGTTTTCCTGGCAGTCTGGAGAGCACTGGAAGCAATGAACAGTCTGAGGTCGTAGGTGATCCTACAGATCAGCAACTCGGTGAACATTGACAGCGACCGTTTGTTGTTCAGTGAGATCGCTGTCGTCAGAGTTCTTCAAATGTCCTTAACGTTAACGTTAGCCTACTCAATCCAGACTCCAGGCAGCAGAGCATGGCAGCTCGCAGGTCAATCCAGTGGTCGCGGCAACGGAGAAATCCCTTTCCGAAGCGCAGCGCCGTTCACGGATGAAGTAGCCTACACCAGAGGCCCAGGACAAAAGCCAACGCCAACGTTAGCCATGGCTAGGTCCTCAGCCCAATGGACTTTAACGTTAAGTTAACAGACTTGTCAGCAAAGGACTAAGAATAACACAAAAACTACCCAAAAATAACGCAAATAAAGAGAGAATACATTTAACTAGACAAAAAATAAAAAAAAAATAAGCAGAACATTACATAAAAACAAACAAAAACATGATGCCAGACAGAGCGGCGTGTCTCGCTAGCGTCCCCGTAACCTAGCAACTAGATAGAGAGTGTGTGTATGTGTGTGAGAACATTATCCTGGTCTATGACCTGACCAATAAGAAGTCCTCTCAGACTCTTCGCCCACTGGTGTCATCGTCTCCAACGGGTCAGATCCAGGGTTCTAAATTAACACCCGCCAACCCGCCAAATACGGGTTAAAATTAATTTAATAAAAACTTACTAGCCAGTTTGGCTGGTGGTGATGCATGAGGCAATACGTGCTCTCGGTCATATATCCCCCTGGCAGTACTTCCTACATTTCCCATGACCACTGTGCCGTAATGCTACGTGATGACGTTTCATACGCCCATTGACTGCGCGCAGTTTGCAGTAAAAACCAGCGAGAGAGACTGAAACGAACGGAGCGTCTACCAGAAAACAGAAAAAATTCCAAGGAATTAGAAGAACGAACGGAGCCAGAGCAGGGAGCATAGACTGAACGAGGAGGGAGTTAGCCAGTAAAGTAAAGTAAAAAGTACATAACACATGTACATAACACAAATACATAACACGTTACGAAATATTATTTTATTAAAATTAAAATTTTAATAAAATGTAATTTTTTTTAATAAAACCCGCATTTGGCGGGTTGGCGGGTGTTAATTTAGAACCCTGATTAACGCATTGTGTTTACCTAGCCTATTTCCTTTGTGAGAGGCTGATGTCATGTAGCGGAGGCCGCAAAACCTGAAGCAGCAGGATCGCTTATTTTATTGTCTATAGCTGAAGACAGAGAGGAACGTGAGAAGCTTTAAAAAGTTGCCTGATCAAGTGATCACCACCACCACACGCATCACACACTGTGCATAGAGACAGAGGAGGGAATTTAGCCAATAAATAGTAGGTATAGCTGCAAACTGTTTTTCACTCTTGTTAGAGAAAGTATACAATGTAAACATGCACCAACAGCATGTTACATAAAGATGATACTTTTCGGGTCCTCTCTATAAAGATTCAACTTGAACGTAGGCCCTATGCTACTGCATTTAATTGAGAACGTGTCTGAGCACACGTGAGAGGGAGAGAAAACCAGTAGCAGCTTCCAGCTGGCTTGTCATTGTTGATGATAATTGATATCTCCTTTTTATTAAGTTAAGATTAAACTAAATGCGGCGGTGGTTGGGACAGACTTATGGGGGCGAGAAGAGGAATGGAGTAGCGGATGAGGATATCGATAGAGAAATAGATGTAGATAGTGTGTCCATGCCAACAATGTTAATAAAGATCAAATGCATTTAGTGACACTCATCTCATAATTCTCTTATTTTCACCGGAAAAAAATTGACTAGTAGAAATTTTGATTGGCTAGTAACTTTAGAGAGTTACCAGCCACATTGAGAACCCTGGTCAGATCTGTGTGTGTGTGTGTGTGTGTGTGTGATGTAGATAGTGTCCAACAGGTGAGGTGTGTGTGTGTCTCTTCCTCTCTCTCTGCTACAGGACTGCACTAACCCACACTATCTGGCAGCTGGCTCATCCAACGCAGTCAAGTCGAGTCGCTTCTTCGAAGGTGACTAAATACTCTGACTCATATCTCAAACCACACACACACACACACACACCTGAAGCCACAGCCATGGCCTGCAATGAGAGTCTTCATAATTGGCATCACCAGTGCCATAGTAACATAGAACCTCATGATGATGTGTTTGACTCAAAAAGCATCACCAGTCGCCATAGTAGCATAGAGCCTCATGATGATGTGTTTGACTCAAAAAGCATCACCAGTCGCCATAGTAGCATAGAGCCTCATGATGATGTGTTTGGTTCCCACAGGTTATAGAGAAGAGATATTTTACTAAGGACCCAAGTCAGGTAAGTGTGTGCTATATTCTGCCCCTCTCAGTATGCTTCTCTTTCTCTCTTTCTCTTTCTCTCTCTCTCTCTCTCTTTCTCTCTCTCTCTCTCTCTCTCTCTTTCTTTTTTTTCTCTCTTATTGCATCATGCACACATTGCATGTGCTCTATGTGAAATGGCTATATGAAGAAAACTCGCCTTGCTAAATGAAAACTAATACACTTACTGAATAAGAGAGTGATTCAGACTGCTCAAAACATACTACAGAAAGCGTCTTCACACACACACACACACACACACACACACACACACACTCACTCACACATTAATCTTCATTCTTCCACTGATATCTCTTACACACATACACACACAAACACCCACCCACCCAATGTGAAGTGTTGTCATCTATGTCATCATGACTGGACTCATGGCTACTCTGTCTCATTGACGACTTTGTTTACCTTGCCGTGTGTAACTAAGAAGTACTGGACTCTTTGCTACTTTAGCAAACATAATGTGTTTCTATGTATGATTCTGGTGTTTAATCTGAAGCGCAGTAAAGAAACTTGCAGCAGGCTGCTTCAGACTCTGAGTGCTTTATTGACTTGGTTCATTTCTTTATTCGTTTGGTTCATGTCATATTGTATGTAATGGCTAGCTTTATACTGATAAGGAATGGATAACCGAATAGATGGATATCAGCATCCAACAGGCAGGTCAACAAGGAGTGTTTGGAATATCTAAGTCAATCATGAATATTATGCTTAAATAATATTAAGTTTTTGTCTGCAGAGCATCATTCGCACTGAGAACATTTTTGATCCAGGGCAGGTAATGGGGCACTTTCATGTAGACTTCTGGTTTATCTGTGGTGTCACACGGCTCTTCGTTGTAGGCGGTCAGTCCATACAGGATCTTGGCCTTACCCTTTCCACAGATGAGAGGACCTCCAGAATCACCCTGGCAACAAACGGAACAAGGGACAAGCCAATCAGGAGACAGTGCTCTCTGACACAAGGGGGTAAAACATTTTAACATGTAGTTACAGGTTTTATATTACTGATACATTATTGATGCTTATAAGTAGCCTGGTCCTGACTACGTTTCTCTTCGTCATACAGTCTGGCACAATGTAATAGGAATCTATCTCCGTAATCCAAGTGTCCCGGCCTCCTGGTCTTCCATAAGGGCTACGAGGGGACACACAACAACAGCCACAGCATTCGGTCTCCCCAGTCTCTCCATTACTCACGGAACCATCTGATCAATCAAACTTCTCCCAAAGCCAGTTGGAAGGAGAGCTGCGACGTCCTTGCCATTTATAACATGGACAAGACAAGCCTCTTGTTCTTGCTTTAATTGCGTGATGCTCTCGAGAGTTGAGACAACTTCGCGGATAGCCTCTAGCGTCTCTTCCTCCGTCGCCATTGTTGCTATGCTGTTGAACTACAAGCTTCGCTGGACTACAAGCAACTCGGCAGGCAAGTTCCGCGTCTTCACTCAACTGTTCGCTGAATGGCTCGGCTACAGGCGAGCCATATAATGTGGGATGGGCCAGACTACATGCGAGACCGAAATCAGATTTTGGGCGGAAGTACGTAGGATGGTAACGACCAGGCACTCCCCGAGTGCCGCTGTAGCAAGGCAGCTCACTGCTCCGGGTTAGTGTGTGTGTCACCTCACTGTGTGTTCACTGTGTGCTCTGTGTGTTCACTAATTCACGGATGGGATAAATGCAGAGACCAAAATCCTTGTGTATGCAAGTATACTTGGCCGAGAAGCCTGATTTGCGATTTGTGATTTAACAACATTCCTTTAAAAATAAAAATTGCCTTTACGAATGGATTATATGGCAGGTGAAACAATACCATATGTTTTTTTTTTTCCTGCACAACAGCCTTAATGCTTAAATCAAAGCACATTAGACATCAAGGTTAACTGTTTAAAGCACTGTGCCTGCAGGCATGGGGTGAGATTTGAAGTCGGCAATTAGCCTCTATAATATTTGCTCTTCCAACATGTCTGATAGCCTAACTTCAGACATAGCAAATGTCCTTAAGCTCTCTAATAGCATAACCTATGTGTGGTGCTACCAACTGCATGACACTAGGCCTGGAACTTTTTGTGGTGTCTCTGGTATGAATTTTCACACAATGTTTCCTAAAATTAAACATACTTGGAAAAAGTGGTTCTAACCTATTATACAACTGTAGTCTACAGGGGAGACACTGACAATAAAAAAATAATATTAACCGGCTATCTAAAATTGAAAAAAAAAAAACTCTGGAACAAGTTTTTTTCCTGGTTTTGGTCATACGTTTATCCAAACCTTTTGTTCGTTTTCATTTTCATTCTTTGTAACCCCTGACAAAAACAGTGAGTGCATCACCGCCATTTTAGCTGACATCTGACACCTGTGTTCTAGATTTATTCCTGCTCTTGTGACCAGGTAGAGATGGGTGCTGACTTACCTGACAGAATCCCTCTTTGCCGTCAGAGACACTGCAGGTCATCTGGGCCTGGTCATAATACTCCTCCCATTTGTTTTCGCACTTTGCTGGTTGTTCCAGCTTGACTTTAGCTTCATACAGGACACTCTCTGCTGGCTTCCCAAAGCATCTTCTCCCCCATCCTGCCACCTCACACTGCACGCCTGCCGGGATCTTCTCACCCACTTTGTCAGGGAGCTGCAGCACCTCAACTTTTTTCTTCTTCAGTTTAGCCTTGGTCTGCAGCTGCAATGTAAATAGCACATGCTATCAATCAGCACCTATTCAGTGTGTACACCTGTTGAACAAATAACACAAAGAGCGGATGACTCCACTCCGGGCTGATCTCAGAGACTGGTGCTGAGGAGAAACTAACCCATCGTTTCCAGCTCTCTCCTTCTCAGCATGTGTTGGCTTTGTCTTTATTTGGATTATATCACATTACTCTGCTTTACACATATACTGTATATCTTGCCATCACACTTATCCTGACTACATTTCATGCTTTCATTACGTCTTTACTTTTTTAAACATGAGTGGTCATGTATATCACCACAATCTAGCCTGTGGGTTAACACTTGTCAAAACAGATGTGTATCATGCTGTAACAAGCTGTCAATCAATCAGACATGCCTATAGTGGATGTGATATGTTATGTTGCCTTCTTGATAACTCTTTGCCTTCTATCATCTCCCAATCACACATGTGTCATGTTTATAGACTTCAGTTCTGCATTCAACACCATAATACCACAACAACTCATCTGCAAACTTGACAAACTGGGACTCAGTACCTACCTCTGCAACTGGCTACTGGACTTCCTCTGTCAGAGGCCCCAAGTAATGCGTGTTGGCAACAATACCTCAAGCAGCATCACACTGAGCACAGGGGCCCCCAAGGCTGCGTGCTCAGTCCGCTGCTCTTCACCCTGCTGACGATGACTGCACTGTAACCTACAGCAACTATCACATAGTGAAATTTGCTGACGACACAACTCTGGTGGGTCTCATCACCAAGGGGCGACGAGACTCAATACAGGTTGGAGGCCGACCATCTGACCACGTGGTGCAGGGACAACAACCTCCTGCTGAACGTCAGCAAGACCAAAGAGATTGTTGTTGACTTCGGAGAGGTCACACCCAACACCTGCCACTGACCATCGACGGTGCTGTGGTGGAGAGAGCCAGCAGCACCAAATTCCTGGGGTGCACATCAGTGAAGACCTCCTGGACCAACACTGCATCACTGGCGAAAGAGCTCAGCGCCGCCTGTACTTCCTAAGGAAACTCAGGCCAGCAAGTGCTCCACCAGCCATCATGACCACATTCTACCGAGGCACCATTGAGAGCATCCTCTCCAGCTGTATCAGCTGTGTGGGGAAGCTGCACTGAATACAACAGGAAAGCCCTGCAGCGATAGTGAACACAGCTGGAAGGATCATTGGTGCTTCACTCCCTCCCCTGAAGGACATTTACACCACCCACCTCACAAGAAGGCGACCAAAATGTGAGTGATGCAAAGTCACCCCCTCAGCCACAATCTGTTTGATCTACTGCCCTCTGGGAAGAGGTACAGAAGTCGCGGCTCCTGCACAACAGACCTCACCAACACCAAGCTGTAAGGGATGCTGAACTCTCTCTCCTCTCCCCCTCTCCCCTCCAGCTACATAACATCCTGGACATTGGACCCCACAATGGTCAGCCTGCACTACTCCACTTGCACACTTGTAACACTTGTTGTACACTTTTTACAACTTGGTGTTGTTGTCCTGAAAACACAACACTTCTGCTGCTTTACATAACTTGCACCACTATGCCACTTTCTTTATTACTTAGGTCAAACAGAACTACCCAAGCCTTTATTGGCCTGACTTTTGCACTAGTATTTTATTGACTGCCTATGCACAATTTCAACCAAATTTTGCTGCTCTATTTTTTCATTATTATATGTGCCCTCTTATTTACTTATTTACTTACTTTTTTGTTTACTTGAATGTTATGTTTGTCTGTGGACTTAAATTGGTAAAATATGTCTTGTCTTCACCGTGGGATAGTGAGAAACGTAATTTCGATCTCTTTGTATGTCTGGAACATGTGAAGAAATTGACAATAAAGCTGACTTTGACTTTGACTTGACTTTGACTTTGACTAAAAGAGGGATTCACCTTCAGCAGCATGATGTCATGATGGAAAGCCCTGGGGTCGTCATCACTAAGCTTCTTCTTGGGGTAGTTTGGGTGAGGGATGAACTCAGAGATGCCAATACGCTGTTGGCTCTTCTCCTTTTTACCGATGTTGTGGGCACCCAGCACTACACTGTCTAGGCGAACACTAAGACATGCATAAGACAGTATTATTACAGAGTCCAATCAGTCATGGGTTGTTCATTTTAGGGCAAACCCCCTAAAACCGAGCAATTCAATAATGGTCACTACCAAACTTTCCACAGCACTACTGTTAATAGTCTAACACACACATAAAACCACATGTCTATGTAAGGATCCAACATCCAGATCAAGTTTTGCGTTAATGTTATTAATCTAATCATTTAATTTTACTTTGAAAATGTATTACTTTCACTGTCTGTTTAATTTTGCTGCCTTTGTACAATGCTTACTACCACTACTACCATCACCACTACTACTAATAATAATAATAATAACTATAATAATAATAATTCAGTTATTTATAGAAATAGACACATGCACACACACAAGCACAGTCGCACCTGGGGTTAAGACAGTGTGCAGCAGTCAGCACAAAGTCCTCCCTGATCAGCACTCCCCCACATGAGTGACTTCTTCCAATCTGCAGTGAGGCCATGTAGGGTCTGGAGTGGGGCTTGGCCTCACCACCCCCAAAGATGCCACTCTGCACGGCACCTGGTAATCCACATATCATACATCAGTCACAGAGAAGATCAGTCATGCACATGTTGTTGCTGAATTTTTGACTATGGTATATGAAACAGGCTAAATGCACAAATGTACTGTTTTGACTGAGTAAAGATAAATCAACAACAATACTCTATTACATTTCTACTGAAATTACTTGGAAAGCAAAATGTAAAAACATATTTATGAAAATTCATTAAAATGGAGGACATGGCGTTTTGGAACCAAACTCTCTAAATAAAGAAACTTGTACTTTTACCTGAGAGGGATAGATGAGAGAGAAGCAGAAACACCAACATTCTTCACGGCCGAACAAAACTGTCTCACACACACACCACGCATCTCACCTTATAGGCTACACAGCTTTTAACACTATAGACAGTTAACCACAAACAGACACAAACAGTTAACCACACACACACACACACACTTCTCACCTTGTTAAGTATTTCTCATCACACATCTTTTTCTTGTTCACACACATGCACACACACAACATAAACACAAAGAGAACTGTGTGTGGGGTTGTGTGTTTCATATTCAACAGGCAGCAAAACTCACACCTTTTGCAGGCTTCAATGTGCAGTGACTAACTTCAAATAGTTTACCCCCATACAGCAGTGTCTTATGGGGACCACAGACCAGCTACATACAGCAGTGTCTAATGGGGACCACAGACCAGCTAGTTTTACCTCCCAGTGTTAAATTCAGTGATTATGAATACTTCATAACTTGTATAGTAAAGGAGATTGATGTAGACTTCATAAGATATTCATGAAATATTTACAAAGGCTGGAGAGAAGAACGGCAATGTTGCTTTGTGATTGTTGGACTTTTATTTTGACAAGTTGTCGTCGTTCTGTCTTTCACATTTATAAAAGGTTTGGTATGAATGTTGAGTCATGTCTCATGAAACAGTCATGAATGCTTTATGTGCAGTTTATGACAGCTGCTATGAATGTGTTACAGTATGAACTCACCCGTCAAGTAAAGTGTTACCCTAGACTGTTTTATGTAATTGTAACATAATATGAATTGACAAATTGGACAGCTCCTGACGTTTCCTTTTTTACATTCAGCTGACCCGTGTTTGTGTAACCTGGAACGGTTGGACATTCCCAGTAGCAAAAGATGAGAAATCATCTGCAAAGGTATCATAAAACAAATACATTTTTATGATACAACATGATTTGCTTGACCATGTTCTGTCTTTTTGGCACTGGAGTAGCCCATTGACTCAGATGTGACGTGATCAGGCAAGAGGTTTGGAACAAAAACGGCAATGCCGCTTTGCAATTGTTGGACTTTTATTTTGACAAATTGTTGTCGTTCTGTCTTCCACATTCATGAAAGGTTTGGTATGAATGTTGAGTCATGTCTCATGAAACAGTCTGAATGCTTTATGTGCAGTTTATGACAGCTATGAATGTGTTATGAACTCACCCGTCAAGTAAAGTGTCACCGTCTAGTTTTATGTAACTGACCTCGTTATATGACCTCTCTTTCTTATGACTCCTCATTTGAATAGAAAATTTGCTTCCCAAAATAACTTTTTTTTCTAAACACTGCACTCTCCCTGTTTGTTCTTTGTGGGTGTGTGATCCAAGGAACTGTATAGAAAATCAAAAAATGGTTGCAGGCCAAAATTGTTTCTTTTTGCTAATTTATTTTCACATTTAGCAGCAGGGTAACAAACGTTTTTTGGCCTTGCGGCCTTCAGATCAGTCTGTGTAATCCCTAACCACTTCCTAGTCTTAACAAGGCAGGTTGCCTCAATTGATGACACATGTAGCCTGTCTACAGTGGCACAGGATCAACGAGCGCTCCGACATTGAAATCATTGATTGAGCTCTCCAAATTGATTAATTGATAAATTCTTCTATGAAAAACGTAATTTAGCTTTTGCAATGCCCCTGTCAATTATCATACGTTGGGAAAACATCGAGACCATTAAGAACAAGACTGAGTGAACATAAATCAGCCATTTGTAGGAGTGATATAACTTCCCCAGTAGCAAGACATTTTCTAGAAAAGGACCACACTAAGATCTTAAATGCACTGGCATAGAACACATAGTCCCTGCAGGGGAGGGGAGACAGGAAACTTCTTCAAAGGGAGGCGTTCTGGATGTATCATCTGGGATCTCTGTCTCCAGGTGGAATCAATGAAGATTTTGACCTGTTATCATTTCTTTGAGAATGTATTTTTTTGCTTTTATCATTGTCTGGCTATTTAATGCACTGTATGTTGTGTTGTGAACATGGGAGACACCAAGCGCTCCGACCGATGAATGGCCTGTCCCTGATGTGTCGGAACGCTCATTGATCCTGTGTCGGAGCACTTCCCAAAACAACAGCCATAAACGCGTTACCAAAATGGCCGCCAAGTAAGAGGACTTGCCTATAAGGACTTTGGGTGCGCGCATCATGACCAACACCAGACCAGCTTGTGTGTTTCGGTGTCAGAGCCATGGGGAAAGGGGTCGCTTGATTGGTTGTTTAGCTTGCCTACAGTACATGTTGTTAAGAAGCTCAGTGTAAGATATTCCCATAGATATTACAATCCTAGTTGGTATTTTGCCTTTGGATGACTGGATCGAATTTCACAGTCATAGTTTTTTCCTTCCTAGTGTAGCGGGACCAGGTTACCAATTAGAATTTGAAGTGTCGACTACGCCACCCAGGGGACATAGGTCACCCTTAGGAAAAGATGGATAAATAAACTGGATAGCCTAAACAAAGGATACCAGAACATAAAGCACACAGGTTCGTGCAAGGATGAAGCAGAGACAGGATTCTATGACAATAATAAATATTTTCTTTATTTTTCCTCTCAAAGTCAAGTTACAATACAGTAAAAGTGTGCAAAGCACTCAGATGGAAATGGGGCAGCCACACACACTCAGAACTGGTTTGGTTAGAGAAGGCCTACTGGTTCTTTGGGTATAGGAAAACACACATAAACTAGGAGGGAGGGCTTACCGCAGGGAGGCGATCTGGAAGATGGGTCAAACAGACCACACGTGAACACGGCACACCAAGGTGACACTACACTGCACTGACGGTGAGACACACAGATTCCCTACCACCAGGGGCCCAGCCTCCCTGCCGAGAGCCTCCACTCCTGAAACAAAAGAAAAGGGGTAAGACACAGCAAAACCCACCCCGGTTATACAGCATATGGCCCAGGCCTCTATGGCCGATAGATGTCCCCTTCCGTCTGATTAGTAAGGGACCTTGAAGAGAAAAGAGACTCTTGCAATTAAAAAAATAAAATAAAATAAATAAATAAATAAAAATGTATAAGGCAGTGTGAAATAAGTAGTCTGTATCATAATAGCACACTAGTTTAAATACATTGGGAAAAGTACTTTTTTTACTGTTCATGACCTCCTAAAACAAAGAGTTGTGAACAAAGAACAAATAATTTGATAATCATGTAGTTTGGCTCTCTCTCCTGAACACTGAGTTCCTGTCTACAGAGCATCATTCACACCAATAATGTCTTTGATCCAGGGCAGGAAGTAGGGGACTCTCATGTAGACTTCTGGGTATTCTGGGGTATCGCACGGTGCACCTGTGTAGGCTGTGACTCCATACAGGACCTTGGCCTTGCCCTTTCCACAGATGAGAGGACCTCCAGAATCACCCTGGCAACAAACGGAACATGGGACAAGCCAATCAGGAGACAGTGCTCTCTGACACAATTTATGACCTGTTCTATTAAGGAAGTGAAAAGTCATGCAGAACTGTGTGTCTTTGCTACGATGTCAGCAGGAAGGACAGGCCAGGTTTCCTCATAGTGGTCACTTGTTGAACTCTTCATATGAAACCATATGACATTCCTGATCTTATGGATCACACTGGACATTGGACACTCCCTTTATGGTTGGTCAACTAAACTATGTTCCACTATAATAACTATAACTATAACAAACTATAACATCGGTGGTATGTTGATATATATAAGTATAAATACTCTTTTGATCCCGTGAGGGAAATTTGGTCTCTGATTTATCCCAATCCGTGAATTAGTGATACACACTCAGCACAAACTAATCCCGGCGCAGTGAGCTGCCTGCTACAACAGCAGTGCTCGAGGAGCAGTGAGGGGTTAGGTGCCTTGCTCAAGGGCACTTCAGCCGTGCCTACTGGTCGGGGTTTGAACTTTATGGATCACACTGGACATTGGACACAATGTCGGGGTTCGAACCGGCAACCCTCCGGTTACAAGTCCGAAGCACTAACCGGTAGGCCACGGCTGCCCCTCAAATCTAAGAGATTTAATTCAACACAGCTCACAACTGAATCCATCAAAATCACTGCAAATGATTTCAGCTGACGTGTGATGCCTGTGTCCAAATATGGCCCTGATCATTCCTGGCCAGTCAGAAATGGGTGCTGACTTACCTGACAGAATCCTCCTCTGCCGTCAGGGACGCTGCAGGTCATCTGGTCCTGGTTGTAATACTGCTGCCATTTCGCTTCACAGTTCGCTGTCTTGTCCAGCATGACTTCAGCCTCGTACAGGACACTCTCTGCTTCTCGCCCGAGGACCCTCTTCCCCCACCCAGCCACCTCACACTGCTCCCCCGCACGGATCTTCCCATATGTCTTAGGGAGCTCCAACACCTTCACAAACTTGTTCAGCGTAGCCTTTGTCTTCAGCTGAGGAGTGAACAGTATACAGAATGCAACAGTGTTCTCAAAGGACAACTCCAGTTTAAGAATAACCGATGGTCTATTTGATATGGGATGATAATGAGGGTAAACATGCATTAAGGATCAAAACTAATAATTAGACTAATTAAGCAAACTAATTTTGAGTAAAACTGGAATATGCATTTACAACAAATTAGCATATAGTGGTAGCCTTTGAGGCAAGCTTGCTAAGTCAAGGTACTGTAAATCACTGATTCAATTGATTCACCTTCAACAGCATGATGTCATGCTCTCGAGTCCTGGGGTTGTCATCTTCGTCTTCTTGGGGTACTTTGGGATGAACTCAGAGATGCCAATGTGCTGTTGGCTCTTCTCCTGCTCACTGATGTTGTGGGTGCCCAGCACTACGTCGTCTAGGGGATCACTAAGGCATGCACACAACAACCAATATGATTACAGAGTCCAATCAGTCATTATGGGTTGTTCATTAAAAGAAACATAGCAATAGAATATAGTTTA
The DNA here is from genome assembly GCF_017589495.1 of Alosa alosa. NCBI lineage: Eukaryota > Metazoa > Chordata > Actinopteri > Clupeiformes > Clupeidae > Alosa > Alosa alosa. The sequence continues at coordinate 4,212,520 of NC_063191.1, forward strand.
TATAGCACTAGAACACACAATCAACAACTAACATGAATGAGAATAGACACAAGACACAAGCATTTGCTTTAGAGTGGCTCATTAATATAAACACTTTCAAGAGGAACCCCACGTTTCTTCCTTACACACAAACATACACACGCACACATATACACACATATGCACACATGCACGCATGCACAAGTATGGTCGCACCTGCTATTATAACAGTGTGCAGCAGTCAGTACGAAGTCCTCTCTGATCAGCACTCCTCCACACCCGTGGTGTCTACGTGTCTGCAGTGAGGTCATGTAGGGTCTGGAGTGGGGCTTGGCCATACGACCCCCAAAGATGCCACTCTGCACTCCACCTGATAGTCCACAAGTATCCACAGATCATCAGCATTATGGCAGGGTATATCATTTCCATGTTAAATCAAATGATAATTCATTCACAACTATTACCTTACCTGAGATTAATATGAGATCAAATTATAATGAATTCACAACTATTACCTTACCTGAGATTAACATGAGATCAAATTATAATGAATTCACAACTATAACCTTACCTGAGATTAACATGAGATCAAATGATAATTAGTTCACGACTATTACCTGAGAATGAGAGATGAGAGAGAAGTAGAAGCAACAGCATTCTTCACCGCTGAGAAAGACTCACACACACTACGCATGGCACCCAACAGACACACACTAAAGCACACCCACACGCACACACACACTTCTCACCTTGCTAACTCTCTCCCTTCCCACCACCACCCCAACCCTTTCTGTCTGACTCTGACACACACACACACACACACACAGGAAGCTAGGGGGGCTCACTCTGTTGCAACACCTTTGCAGTGTGCAGTAAGTAGTGAGTGAGTAGTGTAGTGAGTGAGTAGTGTAGTGTGCAGACTGCAGTGAGTAGTGAGTAGTGTGGCCCAGCAGCACCAGTGAGCAGTAATTAGACTACAGCACATACTGGACTTCTTCTCATTTATTTCACTCTTATCTTATCAGTACATAACAGCAGCAGTTAGTATAGCGTGAGTCTATCAGAAGCATAGCATCTGTGTGTCTGACACAAGTTAGCGTAGCATCAATGTGTCTGACAGAAGTTAGCATAACATCTGTGTGTCTGACAGAAGTTAGCATAGCATCTGTGTGTCTGACAGAAGTTAGCATAGCTTCTGTGTGTCTGACACAAGTTAGCATACCATCAGTGTGTCTGACAGAAGTTAGCATAGCATCTGTGTGTCTGACACAAGTTAGCGTAGCATCAATGTGTCTGACAGAAGTTAGCATAACATCTGTGTGTCTGACACAAGTTAGCATAGCATCTGTGTGTCTGACACAAGTTAGCGTAGCATCAATGTGTCTGACACAAGTTAGCATAGCATCTGTGTGTCTAACACAAGTAAGCATAGCATCTATGTGTATGTCAGAAGTTAGCATAGCATATGTGTGTCTGACAAAAGTTGGGGCAATAAAAATACCTGCAGACGTGAGGCAAGAGATGGGCTGTTGTGGCTTCCTGTGTGTGTGTGTGTGTGTTTCTGTTTGTGTCAAAATAGCAGCAAGACCATCAAGGTCGGTTAACCCCCTGCCTGCCATCTTAATTTTTCTCATTAGGTTCAAAATTCACTGATCGCATGCATTGTGTTAATGTGGCAACTGTGTCCTGTTTCATTTCAGCGCCCATGTTAACAGGTTATATCTGCATGAACAGAATGTATGTAGTTTCACTGTTTTAGAAGAGGAGGGGACAGTGGACATGCAGCCAATAAGCACTCAGTATCAAATACATTTATTGTTTTATTGTAAACAAAGCCCTGGGGAGATGTACATTAAAACAAGTTGCTATAGATTGAAATTCACTTAAGCAGATTCAGAGAGAGAGAGAGAGAGAGAGAGAGAGAGAGAGAGAGAGAGAGAGAGAGAGAGAGAGCAAGGCACCTAACCCCTCACTGCTCCCCGAGCGCCGCTGTTGTAGCAGGCAGCTCACTGCGTTGGGATTAGTGTGTGCTTCACCTCACTGTGTGTTCACTGTGTGCTGAGTGTGTTTCACTAATTCACGGATTGGGATAAATGCAGAGACCAAATTTCCCTCACGGAATCAAAAAAGTACATATATATATATATATATATACTTATACTTACTTAAAAAGAAAAGAAAGAAAGAAAGAGCGAGAGAAACACACAAACGCAGCAATGTGGCTCATGGGTCCCTCTCTTTCCTCCCAGGAAATAGCCAGCAGGGTGTGCCAAAAATGACCCCCAAAGTAAATCGAGAAATGTAGGGTTCGTAACAGTAATGTTTTGTCATTTGGTGACTGGCTGCTCATTCATTCCCTCTATTTCCTCCCCATCACCTTCTTGATCCAGGGCAGGAAGGCAGAGACCCGGGTGTAGACCTGCGGATAGGCTCTGTTCCTGCAGTCCTGGCTAGTGTACGCATCAAGACCCTGAAGTTTAGTATTGCACACTAGAGGCCCTCCTGAGTCTCCCTGGAGAGAGAGAGAGAGAGACATTAGATCTATACTGCTATGGCAGTACAGACATGGACACATAGGAGCTTAATAAACACTGATTAGCATGATAGCTTACCATCTAAGGAAAACTGAAATCATTATGGCTACTTGACAGAACACACACACACACACACAAACACACACACACACACACACACACACACACACACACACACACACCTGGCAGAAGCCCTTGCCCTGGCTGGTGCTGCTGCACATCATGTGGCTGTGGTTAAAGTACTTCTGCCATGAATCTGCACACTCCTTCTGATCCACCATGTGCACCAGTGCCTCCTGCAGGAGGTGCTCAGCGTGGGAGTTCGGGGCCTTCATCCCCCAGCCGGCCACCCAGCACCTTGTCCTTGCAGGGACCTCCCCGTCCTTCTTGGGCAGCCCCAACAGCTTCACACACTTGCTCAGCTTCGCCTTGCTCTTCAGCTGCAGAGGGGGGGACAGACCAGCCACACAACACATCTACACACAGCTGACCACAACACATCTACACACAGCTGACCACATTACGTCTACACACAACTGACCACAACACATCTACACACAACTGACCAGTCACACAACACGTCTACACACAACTGACCAGCCACACAACACATCTACACACAACTGACCACGTGAAATATCCCCTGGAACACATCTACACACAACTCAAGACGTGAAATATCCCCTGGAATTTTGTTTCTTTCTATTACACCTGCCAGGGAATCCGTGTTATGTGGCTAAGCTGCTGCCTAGCAGGTAAAACACGTTAAAATGGATATATTTATTTTTATTAGCTAGAAATGATGCCACATGTCTACATTCAATGCTATTTAAGCCACCTCGAAAGTTTGTTTAGCAGTCCCTCCAGGATTTCGCGAGGATTTTTTGTGATTGTTGCGATCTAAAATGCCTGATTTCGCGACAACTTTTCTAAAAAATTGCGATGGAAGTTGCGGTGAATTGCGAGAGGTAGTGAAAATTGCAAAAATAGTTGCGATTTTTTTTTATTATTATTTTTTAATTGAGGATAATTAAGGTTAGTAAGACCAAAATTACACTGATCATCTTGATGCTTATTAAAAAGGATAAGTAAAGGTAAATAGTAACAGAAAATCAAAGTAGGCCTACTTTTTTTGTGTAAAAATTTTGACTGGGGTAATTCACAAAGCAGTATAACCTTTCGTAGAACTGTCCAAAAAAGACAGCCCCTAAAGAGATGGCATCATATCATGTTTCAATACATTCATATATGTTGTAATTCATATTAAGTTCATATATTTTTAATAATTCATATTCTGTGACTTGCATAGTTACTAATAGCCAACTAAGTATCTAGTAATTTCATATTGATTTAAACTATTAGACTACACTTTTCTTTAATGTTATTACATTGGTGGTGTGTAAGTCTAATTGACTGCCTGCCACTTTAAAGACGTGAGAGTAGCGTAATAACATTTTTAAGCAGATTGGAACGCTTGCATCTCACTGTGTTCGGCTACGACTGGAAAGTGGAAATAACTTTTTGCTTAAGATATGTGGATAGAATTCGGGATGTTTTCTATGTCATTAGTTAAAATAAATGTTAAAAAATAACTTGTATGAAATCATTCTTGGATCATAGAAGAGGTACATTTCTTACAATGTTATTAATTTCTATGATTTCGGTAGCACTACACCAGTGGTCCCCAAACTTTTTCTTCCGAGGGCCAGCTCACTATGCCTGGCTCTAAGAGAGGGCCAGAGATTCGGAGTATATAAGTAAACTTATATTATGTAAATGTCATGAGCTCTCTCTCTGCCTGGTAACACGCGCTGATTGAAGCCTAACTAGCTCCACCTGTCCCTGCTCTGCTCTGCTCTAATTACTCTGCCAGCTGCGCTGCATTACCCACTAACCTCTCCCAGTATTTAAAGCCCTGTCTTTTCAGCTCTCCTTTGTCAGATCGTCTGCAAACCCGCACCAGTTACCTGCCTGTCTTGAAAACGACTCTGACTCTTTGCCTGTGAACCCAGACCTGCTCGACTACTTCTTTGATCTCCAGCCCCGGTGATCTTGACCTGCCTTCCGTCTCTCTTCTACGAATACAGCCTAGCCCTTGACTGTACTGCTGCTTCGTTTCAATTGCTGTTGTGTGTGTGTTTCCCCAGGACTTCCCGGATCATCCAGCTCCTGCCATTGCTGCTCGGCTATTGGGGAACACACACACGCAGACTCTTGGAACTCCCGGAACCCCTGAAACCCCTGTAACCCCAACCCTTAAATAAACTTTCTAGCGTGGCGGCTTTTGTGGTCCTCGTCCTGTTTGGTGTCTGACAGTGCGATCTGACCAAACATGGACCCAGCGCCACGGTCGAACCAACATGGAAACCGGCGAACCAGAACCACCCACCGCCATGCAGCGCCTGGAAGAGACTGAGAGAGAGGCAAACCGCAACACTGCTGACACTGCCCTCCTTACTTCAAGCTGCCTACCAACAGCTTCAGCAGTTCCAGCAGCAACAGCAACAACTTGCTATGATCATTCAACTTCTCACCAACCTTTCTCCTCTGCCTGCTCCCACCGGCCCAGCCCCAGCCAGCCTGCTCACCGCCCAGCACCCGAGTCTCCTGCCCAGTCCACTGCTGCGTGGCTGCGGAGCCCCAGAACCCAGGATCGGCAACCCAGAGCGGTTCAGCGGCCACCCAACCCAGGTTCCTGACGAGCTGCGTGTCCAGTTTACCCTGCAACCCAGGACTTTTGCCACTGAAGGGGCGAGGGTCGGTTTCGTGATCACTCACCTGGCGGGCGAGCTCGACTCTGGGGAACGGCGGGAGTTCGAGCGCCAGACCCCAGCATGTGCAACCTTCAACCTATTCGCAGAGGAGATGCTCAAGGTATTGGATTTGGAATCCACCACAGCCGAGGCATCTCGGATCCTGATGAGTATTAGCCAAGGCAGAAGGACTGTTGCGGATTACTCCATTGACTTCGAACTGTGGCAAGTCGTAGCTCCTGGAACATGGAAGCATTGGTGGATGCCTTCCTCCACAGCCTGGCGGACTACATAAAGGGCGAGCTGGTTTCCCATGATCAACCCCACTCTTGATGAAGCCATTGCTCTGGCTGTCGCATCGACCGCAGGATCCAGGTCCGTCGTCGAGAGAGAGGGCCATAGTCCATCCACCAGCACACGGAGGTCCCAACTGCCCTTCTGTCCGCACCTGCCACACCGTCCTAGCCAGCGGACCAGTCTGAACCGATGGAGATCGGCCCAGCCTCCTAACCCCTGCAGAAGCCAGCGACGCATCACCTCAACTTATGCCTGTACTGTGGTGGTGATGGTCATCAGTCGCTACCTGTCCAGCAAAGGCGGAGCTCACCAGATGTAGGAGGAATCGGATGAGCTCAATGAACATTCCGCCCTCCATCAGCCGTAAACCCCTCATCCAAGTCTGTCTTCACCTGTCTGATTCCACCCACACCCTGGCAGCCCTGGTGGACTCTGGCGCAGAAGCAAACATTATTGACACAGGACTTGCTCGTCAGCTGGGCTTGGAAAGCCATCGCTTGTCCACTCCTGTTCCAGCCCGGGCCCTGGACGGTCACGTAATTGGCACAGTTACCAACATCACAGCCCCCATCTCAATGATGGTGTCAGGAAACCACCGAGAGACCATCCGCTTCCACCTGCTCAGCTCCCCAGGCCAACCCCTAATCCTGGGCTACCCTTGGCTCCGTCTCCACAATCCTCACCTCAATTGGGCCTCGGAACTGTGAAAGAGTGGGGGAAATGCCTGCCACCTGACCTGTTTGCGTGCTGCCTCGCTGCCCTCCGGCTCAGTACCCCCCAGCACTGCCCCCGACATTTCTAATGTCCCTGAATGTTACCATGGCCTCCGAGAGGTGTTCAACAAGACCAAAGCCACATCTCTGCCCCCACACCGTCCGTACGACTGTGCCATTGATCTCCTCCCTGGGACTGCTCCACCCAAAGGTCACCTCTACTCACTATCCCCTCCTGAAAGAAAAACTATGGAGGATTACATCAGGGACTCCCTGGCAGCTGGACTCATCCGCCCGTCTTCCTCGCCAGCTGGTGCGGGTTCTTCTTTGTGGGAAAGAAAGATGGTTCTCTTAAGCCCCTGCATTGATTATCGAGGTCTGAATGATGTCACAGTGAAGAACAGGTACCCTCTGCCTTTACTCACCTCTGCTTTTGAGTTGCTCCAGGGATCCACTATTTTCACCAAACTGGACCTTAGAAATGCTTACCACCTAGTCCGAGTAAGGGAGGGTGACGAGTGGAAGACTGCATTCAACACCCACACCGGCCATTATGAGTACCTGGTAATGCCATTGGCCTCACCAACGCCCCCAGCGGTATTCCAGGCGCTGGTGAATGATGTGCTGCGGGACATGCTGAATAAATTCGTCGCCGTGTACCTGGACGACATCTTAATTTTCCAGAACTCTGTCGAACACACTCGTCATGTCCAGCTGGTTCTTCAACGGCTCCTGGAGAACTCCCTCTATGTCAAAGCGAGAAATGCGAGTTCCACGCTCAGACTGTGTCGTTCCTGGGATACATCGTCGCTGAAGGCAACATCCAGATGGACCCGCAAAGGTCTCGGCAGTTACCTCCTGGCCAGTTCGGGAATAGGAAGAAGTTGCAGCAATTCACCGGGTTTTGCCAATTTCTACGGAGATTCATCGGAACTACAGCTCCGTCGCCGCTCCCCTCACAGCTCTGACCAGCATCAAACACCCTTTTCCTGGACCCCAGAGGCCAACACAGCCTTTCATACCCTCAAGGCCCGGTTCACCACTGCCCCATCCTCCAGATGCGGATTCAGACCCGGCAGTTCGTTGTCGAGGTGGATGCCTCAGGCGTGGGAGTGAGGGGCCATACTCTCTCAACGGGCAGAGGAGGGACAACAAGTTGCACCCTGTGCATTTTTCTCGCCGGCTTTCACCTGCAGAGCAATTATGATGTTGGAGACCCATGAGCTGTTGGCAGTCAAGCTTGCCCTGGAGGGTGGCGTCACTGGCTGGAGGGGTCCACAGTTCCGTTCCTGGTCTGGACCCGATCACAAAAAACCTCGAATACATCCAACGCCAAGCGTCTTAACCCCAGACAGTCCCGCTGGGCCTTGTTTTTCACCAGATTCAACTTCACCCTGTCATACCGCCCAGGTTCTCGGAACACCAAGCCGGACGCTCTCTCCCGTCAGTTTCATAAGGATGACGCCCCTTCCCAGGAACCTGCATCAATTCTGCCCGATCCCTGCGTCGTAGCTGCCCTGACCTGGGATATCGAGGAGGAAATTCAGGAGGCCCTCCGTGACCATCCCAGTCCCAGTGCATGCCCAGACGGTCGTCTCTTTGTCCCAGAGAATTTGAGGTCCCGGGTCATACAGTGGGGACACAACTCCCGCCTTGCCTGCCACCCGGGCTCCGCCCGCACCTGCCATCTCCTTGCCCAGCGCTTCTGGTGGTCTGCTTTGAGAAGGGATGTCCGAGAATTCGTCCGTGCCTGCCCCACCTGCAATCAGAACAAGTCCTCCCACTTTCGGCCCCCGCTGGTTTACTCCAGCCCTTGCCTGTGCCCACGCGACCCTGGTCCCCGCGTCTCCTTGGACTTTGTAACTGGCCTCCCACCATCAGGTGGGATGGCGGTCATTCTCACTGTGGTTGACCGGTTCAGCAAGATGGCACACTTCATTCCCCTCCCTAAACTGCCATCTGCCAGAGAGACTGCCCAGGCTGTTCTTGATCATGTCTTCCGTCTACGGGCTCCCCAGGGATGTTGTCTCTGACCCGAGGTCCATGAATTCACCTCCACATTCTGGAAGGAGTTCTGCTGTCTTCTAGGGGCCACAGTGAGTCTCACCTCTGGGTTCCACCCCCAGTCCAATGGTCAATCCGGAGCGGGCAAACCAGGGCTGGAGAAGGCTGCGGTGCATGGTTTTCGCAAACCCCAGGCTTGGGCACAACAACTGGCGTGGATAGAGTATGCTCACAACTCCCCTCACCTGCTCTGCCACTGGTATGTCACCTTTCCAGTGTGTGTATGGCTACCAGCCCCCTGTTCCCCAGCCAGGAGGGAGATGTGTCCTGCCCGCCTGCCCTGCGCCTATGCCCCCCGTTGCCGTCGTACCTGGTCACAAGCTCGGTGCCCACGCTACTCAAGTCAGCTGTCAGCTATGCCACTGGGGCTAACCGCCCGAAGATAAGCGGCACCCGCCTACCGTGTTGGCCAGAAGGTGTGGCTGTCAGCCAAGGATCTCCCACTCGCGGGTGGAATCGCGTAAACTGGCACCTCGATTCCTTGGCCCGTCTGCCCTATCCAGAGGGTCATCAGCCCAACCGCAGTCCGGCTCCAGTTGCCAACCTCCATGAGGGTGCACCCTACTTTCCATGTTTGAAAGTCAAGCCCGGCGCATGAAAGCCAGCTGGTCCCGTGCGCTTCCTCCTCCTCCTCCTCCCGCCCTCATTGGCCGGTGGGCTGGTGTACACCCGTTCGGGCCTTCCGGTCCAGGCAATGGGGTAGGGGCCTCCAGTATCTCGTCGACTGGGAGGGCTATGGGCCTGAGGAGAGAACCTGGGTGCCAGCCAGTCGGATTGTGGACCGGACACTCATCGCCCGACTTCCACCGTCTGCATCTGATCAACCTGCAATCCGTGGGGGCCGCCCCAGAGGGGTCCCTAACCGTCCTGCCCGCCCGGCTTCCCTGTCCTGTGCCTGACCCTGACCTGTGTCGGTACCTGTCCCATCTTCTGTCCACGACCCTCCAGCTCCCTCCGAGGGATGAGGATGTTCACTTTCCGGACCATTTCCGAGGGAATTCTAGCCCTCCCACGGCTCCCCTCCGCCCTCCCGGCGTGGTGTCCTCTTGGGGACTTCTGGGGCCGTCCCTAGGGGGGTTCTGTCATGAGCTCTCTCTCTCTCTCTGCCTGGTAACATGCCAGCTGATTGAAGCCTAACTAGCTCCACCCTGTCCCCTGCTCTGCTCTGCTCTAATTACTCTGCCAGCTGCGCTGCATTACCCACTAACCTCTCCCAGTATTTAAAGCCCTGTCTTTTCAGCTCTCCTTTGTCAGATCGTCTGCAAACCCGCACCAGTTACCTGCCTGTCTTGGAAAACGACTCTGACTCTTTGCCTGTGAACCCAGACCTGCTCGACTACTTCTTTGATCTCCAGCCCGGTGATCTTGACCTGCCTTCCGTCTCTCTTCTCACGAATACAGCCTAGCCCTTGACTGTACTGCTGCTTGCGTTTCAATTGCTGTTGTGTGTGTGTTTCCCAGGACTTCCCGGATCATCCAGCTCCTGCCATTGCTGCTCGGCTGTGGGGAACACACACACCAGACCCCTGGAACCCCGGAACCCCTGAAACCCCTGTAACCCCAACCCTTAAATAAACTTTCTAATTGGCGCTTTTGTGGTCCTCGGTCCTGTTTGGTGTCTGACAGTAAACTTATGTAAAATAAATAGCTTAGTGCTGTGAACAACAGCAGTCTACCTTAGTTGAATATTCCATTACATTTAATCATAGGCTACTGCAATTTAATACCATTATTAGTTGTGTTTATATTGCCATCATGCCATATCAGTGTAAAATGTAGCTCAAATGAAATAATACTAATAAAAAGACTTTAACAGTCCCAAAAGTGTATTTTATCAAAATGTGTGAACTCTGAACTCTGTGTATTTGCATACACAGCTCAGAGTTCAATGAACAAGCAATATCCTACAAATAATTTGAAGTTCTCAAACTATGAGAGTTTATGAAGTGCAGGCAAAAACATCTGAAATGACCACTTTCACTCACCTGATGAGAACTTGTGAATTTGTATGAACATTTGAGCGAGTTAATAAAAAAATAGAAATAATTATCCCAGAAAGTCCAAATATGACTTGACTTAGTTAGTTATTAAAAATTAATTGATACACTTCTAGAATACTTTGAGCACTAATGCAGTCAGCCTCTTGCATTGTTTGCAGGTAGGCCCTACGTTTCATTCCGTTTTGATGGTAAACGCAAACAAGTAAAACAACCACCAGTGGACAAAAAGAGTATTACATGTGTACTGTTAAGACTTCGCCATAGAGAATGAATGGGGAAATTACGGAGGTTATAGTTTGGCGATGTCATACTCTCATCGCGGGCCAGATGCTATATACCGCGGACATGTTTTGGGGGCCACCTTAAAACGAGGAGGTGGGCAGCGTATCCGACCCATTAGTTTAAGGACCACTGCACTACACAAACTGACCCACAAGCTAGCAAAACATGACCACGAGCTAAAAGGACATCTCAGGTGTAAATTATGCCAATTGGTTTGCATATTGTAGCCCTACTCAAATGTCAGTAAACCAAGTAAGCCTTAATTAACTTACTTTCATAGCCTATGCAGGTTAGCAACACCAGGTTGAGAGATGCAAGGAAAGCAGATCGTGCGTTAGCCTTCCATTTATTGTCATCAAAACTGCAGAGGAGTGAACAAGTTATAGGGCAGATCTCTGGTGTCTGCAGAAGTGAGTGTGGCATCTGACTCAATATTAATATAATGAGGGACTGTTGTGGTAGGTGAAATTTCACGGGGAAACCATGATGATTGGTCAAATTTGCAAAAAGTTATCAGTGTTTGGACAAAGTTCGAGGTGCCAGAATTCACAAGGATTTGCTGAATTTGCGTTAATTGTTGTGATCGTAACATCGCGAATTCCTGGAGGGACTGGTTTAGATCCAGTGATTCTGACGTCATGGAAACACTTCGGGACTGTATTGCTATGCAGATGGAATTAGGCGAGTTCGACTTGGACTGAGGGGCTAATCCACTGCGTCTGAAACCGATCTTTTTCCTCCGTCTTCCCTGAAACGCATCAAGAATATTTGCGTCCAAACGGATCCATCTCAACACGACTCAACGCGTTACTTCATACCATGCCTATAGGTGGCACTGTTTCTTTACAGAAATTGACCAAAGTTTGTGTGCTTTACAAACAGACAGAATAGGCTATGACAAAATGGCTAGTGCAAGGAAACCAGAATTGTTTGTGTGGACTGATGGTGAACTGTCAACTGTAAAACTAATAAACTTTATTTTACGGTTTGTGAAGGGTGCAGTCCGTCCTTTATTTGACTAACGCAGGTAGGCCTACTAATCACCTTTACTTTCTTTGGTTGTAGGATAGTCCGTGATTCACATTAGTTTTGGCTATCACGCAATTAGGCTACTAAACGCAAAGGCTTACCCAAGTGCTACCAGCTTAACGTGAGTTCTAAGCGTCTTTGTATGCTTATATCTGATTTCACTTTCGACTGTGAATGCATGTATATATGTTGTAAGACATGTAAAATAAATGAATGACACTGGCACTACGCACAAATTAATGTAGCCCTAAACTTACACCGCACTTTCCTAATAACTTAAGTTCTCTCAGCGTCACTGACAGTAGCTAGAATGCATTAAAAACACCCGGGAAAAAACAGTGTTAAGTCCACCAAGTCATAAGCTATCGGCGCTGCGCTTCCAGTTGTGATATTTATCTTACAGAGTGTAGCGTAGGTAATGTCATGTATGAAAACTAGTATTGTTAGGCAATACTATAGAAGTGCAAGTCAGGGCAGCTGAGGTGTGGCGATGACATCATCGATCACATAAGCAGGATGTCTTGGTTTAAGCTGTCTAAAGCGAATTCAAGCAGACTCACGGTTTCAGATTTCTCCCTCTGGGACCAGGTTTCAGAAAAGTGCGGTTTTGGGCAGTGCGTTTACAGGATTCGTTTGGGCCTTCGGCCAAGGCGAAGCAAAACCTCTGTGTTTAACCTAAAAGCGTCTCCGTGTGGGCCGGGCCCTGAGTCTGACTTGGTCTGGCTTACTACGTAAGCGTGATCTTCAGAGGCTAGCGGGAGGAGCTACAACAGAGGGCAGCTCATCCCGGACAGAAAAACTACAGTCTGCCTGGCGTGACTTCCTTGGGGAGACATCGGCGGGGGAGATATCAGCGGAATGTTGTTTTGCAATAAACACAGCAGAACTTTCATTCTTACTCATTAAAATGAGCATGATGACTGGCGAAATAAATTCTTATGATGTAGTTTAAATAAACCACTGTTGTCATACAGTTAACAGGCCTGCATTGTAGCACATAAATTCAATATCAAGTGTTTCCCCTATATGTGTGTCTATCTATTTAGCCAACAGCAGAAAATAACAGAATATCAAACGTTTTTAGTAGGCTAGCCTACCATTGTTGCAGAAATCACATTATAAGAAGGTATCCCTTCGATTTCTGTTTATTTTAGCATATTCCAACATAAGGAAGCAGCATGAGCCTCCCGTCATAATCGTCATGAGGACATTCCTCCCAAATGGCCCTATCCGTCTTTGAACTGGCGTCATGAGGGGTGTTTCAGCTCGTGCAGCTGCGTAGAGAAGGCAACTGCAAGATCTGTCTGCAGGCTAAGACTCGATATTTTAAGGCCATGTGACATGGTGTCATGTCACATGGCCTCATGGTGGGTAAGGAGTGGGTAAGACTGTCTTTAGTGGCAGGCTAGCACATACCGTTGACTTAAGCTAGCCTAGCACCTGCGAACTCTGCAATTAGAAGGACTGGATGAAGCGTGCTGAAAACGGTTTCAACTGATAAATATCACACTTGCTTACTTGGAAATCAGGTCTTATGTCCAAAATCCTGAACCATCCCTTTAAGGTTTTTTAACATCCGCACCCACCCGACCCTCAGTCATGTAGCCTAATGCCTGCTAGAGTTGACTGCTTTCGGAATGCTGTCAGTTGCCATAGTAGGCTATCCCAAAATCCAGCGATAAAACAAAGCATGAACTCATGAGCGTCGGTCTGCCATAGGCTATATGTATCCTCTGATTGTAATGTTTACAGATAGGCTATCTAGGCGATATTTGTAACATTTATTTTGTATTTGGCCTGTTATAAAATCATATAGGCCTATTGAACAATTTAAACACATTGTGAACCCCAAAGTTGGAGACATGCATATAGACATTGCTGCAAATTTAAAACGGATTACTCTGGAATGGCTAACTGTACAGGAGTGCTTTAAACTTTAATTAAAACTTTAAACTTTAATTACACCTTTGTGTTCGGTAAAGGTCTGCTGTTTATTCTGATATATGGTTTTCATGTGTTGAGGGAAAGTTTGAAACCAAGATGAATGGTTAGGGAGGCGGGTGCAGAAAATAGGCTATGATTAAATTAAAGTTAGGCTACTTTTCTCCACGAATCATTTACCACAACAACTAACCACCAACATCGTTTAAAAGCTGAGAAAAAGCTGGATAAATTGTGATACATGTGATGTCTGTGATGAATAGGCTACTTCCATAAGTAGTTCAGCAAATTTAGGTGGGACCAAATAGGCTACCTTACAGAGCAGCAGATCAGGGCTGGCCATATCGGCTTTGATGTACATTGATTTAAATGCATCCTTCACTACCCAACACGAACAAGAAAGAAAAAAAAAACCAATGAGCTTATGCCAGCGATTTCTGATAGGCCTAGGCCTAGAGAAAAGACAGCTATTGGTAACCCTAACAAGTAGGATTTGCTTTGCCTACTCTGCTGTTTGGTTGTCCCAAACTTTGAGGCGACCCATACTCGCATTAACTGAATCTTATCAACCCGAACTGCGATGTTCCAAACAGAGTGACAGGATGCAATGCCTAATAATCTCACTGCCTCGGCATAAAGTGATACAGTCGCCCTAGGCCTACTGTTAAACACCTGAAAAATATTAAGCTGCTGTTTTCTTTTCATGGCGAGGCACTAGGCCTACGTTTGAATGATTTATGACTGGATGGAGCGTTGCATTTTTAAAGCGCCAAGAACTGCTTATCCGGGTGTGACAAGTTTACACCAACCATTATCTTCTAATGTAGGCCCTATCCTTATGTTGAGATGTCCATTCTCTTTGCCCTAGGCTATCATTTTTTGTGTGTGAAGCATGTTTCCAATTAAGACAATACACAAGCTATTTTTTATTGTTTGTATTGAATGATTTCATGAATGAATTGTCTGCGAAAAGTGCGTGAGCTACAGGATTAAGGCTGGTGGCGCCACTGACCAAGGCCACAGTAGCCTGTGAACCTCTGATTTTCAAGGGGAATCACGGACCAGCGCAGAAGGCAACTCTTCTCTTCAATTTCCCTTCAAATTACTTTTTATTGTCTGAAGACATCTATCGCAAGAATCTAACATTCTAAGCAACAGCAAAGCAAATGCAAGCTAACCAAAGTGCAGTCGGTTCTCCGCCATGGTTTGGAAATCACACACCTGCTGCATCTGAAGGCCCGCATAATAAGGCCCTCGCCTATCACTCTACTGCGCCCCTGTTGCCGTAACATTAATAGCTGATGCTGCCTCCCCAAAATTCGCATCATGTGAACAGATCAGCAGGCCTGCACATTTTCACCTCGTTTTTCAGACACTGCGTTGCGGCAAAAGGCGTCTCATTGTTTTTTTGTTTTTTTTTGTTTTGTCGAGGTCGGGGTTCGGGTAGTTAATCAGGTGCATATTGAGGGTCAGTGGGTGCAGATTGACTCTCCTGCCAATTCGGGTGGAGTGCGGATGGTAAAAACCTTAACGGTATAACACTAGCCTATACTGTTGAGCATATTGTAATGCAGCGTTGAATGGATGAACAGCTTACATAAGGGTACCCCGCATTTTTCAAAACACACTCAAGCTTATGGTTATTGTCCCCACCAATTCTAAAAACAAACTGACGCCCTTGGTTATGGGTCAGTAATTATACATACTTGGGTTTACTTTTGTTTTTTTATACTTATTGATTTTGCCGGACATGGGTTTCACCCAAATTTGTTCAATGTTCTGTATCTGCTCCTTAGTTAAGGATCAATGCAAGTTAGCCGGAATGCCTGTGTTTTGCAAGAGTTTGAGTGGGGTCTGTGCAATTAGGGGGCACAGGGACTTAGGAGAGCTCTGTCTCAGTTCTAGAGAGGGGGCGTTTATTACTGTTTTTTCTTTTTTCTATTTTTTGTGTTTTGTTGGCACACTAGTCTCCTATGGTAGAAGAGGAGTTGATGGCATAACGTTAATATTACATAGGCTGGGTTATGAGTAATGTTCCTTTTCTCAATATTACTTCATGGAATGTCAGGGGTATGAGAAAATTAGTTAAAATTAAGCAAATACTGTCCAGACCTAAACACCTACAAGCAAAAGTCATATTTCTCCAAGAAACACATTTATTGTCAGATGAGATTGTGCGTATAAGTAAGAGATGGCCTGGGCAAATTCTAGCTTCTTGCTTCTCCTCACAGGCAAGAGGAGTAGCAATACTTATCCATAAATCAGTCCCCTTTAGGATTCACAAACTTCTTCAGGATCCTGCAGGTAGATTTGTGGTGGTTGGGGGAACTCTTTTGAATCAGGAAATTATTCTTGTAAACGTTTATGGGCCCAACAATGACGATGCCACATTCTTTAGTAACCTCTTCATGACCATTTCCTCTTTTCGAGGTTAAATAATTATGGGTGGAGATTTTAATTGTGCTCTTAACCCCCTTCTAGACCGCTCATCGAGAAATGACTCCTCCCATACAAATACCCGAAAGGTTATAGGCCGCTTCATGTCAGAGCTGCATCTTTGTGATATCTGGAGAATTAGAAATCCCACCACACTGGAATATTCATGCCACTCAAACACACACCAAACACAATCCCGCATAGACTATTTTTTAATCTCTGGGTCACTGGCGGCCAATGTACAGGACTGTGGACACAAAGGCATAGTTATTTCAGATTATGCTCTACTGTTTCTGCATTACCGCCATGATTCACATGCCAGGGGCCAAACTGTGTGGAGGCTTAGCCCGAGATGGCTCCAGGATAAGAATTTTCTATTCTGTGTAGAAAAGAATATTGAGTTTTTCTTTGCAACAAATACAGATGAAACCTCAGCATCTATTAGATGTGAAGCCTTTAAAGCCTATATTATAGGTGTAATGATTTCTTATACCAGTAGTAATTCAAATAAGACACATCTCCTTATGACTGAACTTGAGCAAGATATTAAAGACCTAGAAAGTGAGCTCTCAGTGAATAATACACCAGAGAATGTACAGAGGCTCTCAGAATTAAGGGCTAAATATAATGATGTTACAGCAAGTAAGGCCTTAAACAGTATCACTCGGTTAAAGCAGACATACTATGATCAGGGAGAATCAGCGGGTAAATTGCTAGCATGGCGGATTAAAACACTGCAAAACGAAAGGGCTATCACTGAGATTGAAACTGAAAGCGGGACAACAACTAATCCAACAGAAATCAATAGAGCTTTTCAAAAATATTATATGAACCTTTATACAGTACATCAGAGTTCCTGGATACTAATGTCCTACACCCCTTTTTGGATCAGCTCTCCATTCCAACTTTAAAGGATATGGTAAAAGAGGAACTAGACTCTCCCATTACAAAGGAGATTAAAGCCAGATAAACCCCACATAAAATGTGGGTCATATCGTCCAATTTCACTAATAAACTCAGATGCTAAGATTATGGCAAAGGTGTTAGCAAGACGTCTTGAAAACCATCTCCCTTCTCTGATCGCCTCTGACCAAAATGGTCATAAAGGGTCGTCAAGGTTTCCATAATATTCGAAGGCTACTAGATATTATAGATGTGAGGAGGGAAAGCCCAGACACAGAGATCGTCTCCCTGGACGCTGAAAAAGCGTTTGACCGGGTCGAACATAATTATCTTTTTGAAGTGCTTCAGCGGTTTGGGTTTGGTGAATACTTCTGTAAGTGTGTGAAATTGTTATATCACTCCCCAAGCGCATCAGTCAAGACAAACTATGTAACCTCCCAACCCTTCAAACTCCATAGAGGGACCAGACAGGGGTGTCCCCTTTCGCCCCTACTGTTTGCTTTAGCAATTGAGCCACTTGCTATTGCAATTAGACAAAATAGCAGTATAACAGGTATCAGAATAGGGAATGTGGAGAATAAAATTGGTCTATTCGCAGATGACATAGTTTTATTTCTGACTCAGCTAAAGGGCTCTATTCCAAATCTCCTTAGTTTAATACATACTTTTGGTTCAATCTCAGGATATAAAGTGAATGAATCCAAGTCAAATATCCTCTTTCTCAAACAATCAGAGAGAAGTTGTCCCCCAATACAAACCACATTTAAAAATACATCAAGTTTTACCTATTTGGGGATCAAAATTACTCATTCAACAGAAGACCTTGTATCCACTAACTATAGCCCAGTGATATCAGGAGTGACTAACCTTATCAACAGATGGACAACAATGCCAATTTCAATGATTGGCAGGATTAATATCCTCAAAATGAATGTCCTACCCAAATTTCTTTACTTATTCCAATGCCTACCACTCCCACCACCAACAAACTTTTTCCAAAATATGACTAAAATCTTCAGAAATTTCATATGGAGTAACAGACGAGCAAGACTACGTCTCTCTCTACTATATCTCCCATATGACAGGGGAGGGTTGAAACTCCCCAACCTCAAATGGTACTACTGGGCATGCCAGCTTTGGACAACCTCATTCTGGTTTAGGCCCAGTCCATCCCTCTCATGGGTGGCCATGGAAAGAGAGACTTCAGCCAACATACCTCTTAATTTGTATCTATACTCAGATAAACCGGATAAACTAAAGAAATCCACAGGTAACCCATTTGTTTCCAACTCCATTCGTGTTTGGCATGAAGTTCATAGCTACCTAAAGGTCTCCCTTAAGCTATAACGGCTCACACCCATTTGGGGAAACAATAATTTTCATCCAGGGGTAAAAGACAAGGGATTTAAACTATGGGCAGACAAAGGTATTGGCCAAATAGCAGATCTCTTTCAGGAAGATGTTCGTATGTCATTTGAAGATATTAGAAAACAATTTGACATACCTGCTAAACATTTCTTTAAATACCTTCAAGTCAGAGACTTCATCTATAAGACCCAACAAAAGCTCTCAATGCCAGACCTCTCATCAGTAGAAAATATTATGGTAAGCCCACACCAGAGAAGACTTATTTCCATCTTTTATAAGATTTTGTCATCTGGGTCTCCAGAGACATCTGAGGACAAGAGACTTGCTTGGTGCGCAGACTTAGGGGAGGAGATAAGTGGGTCTGAATGGCTGAATGAAAGTATTTGTACCCAATCACAAACACAAACTTCTAATTCAAGTTTCATATTATTACAGTATAAATGGTCAATGAGGCTGTATATCACTCCAGAGGTTTTGAATCATTTCAATGGTAATATTCCTGATGTATGTATTAAATGTGAAACACATAAAGGGACGCTTTTCCATTGTTTATGGTCCTGTTCAAAAGTACAAGAATTTTGGAATGAGGTTGTTGAGACACTCTCAAATTTGTCAGAGGTGATTCTTCCTATGTGCCCAAGAATGTGCGTTTTGGGACTCTTACCAAAGGACAATAATCTCAGCCGAGCTAACAGAAAGATGGTTACCCTAAGCCTACTACAAGCCAGGCGGACTATTGCAAAATGTTGGAAGTCTATACAGAGGCCGACTACCAAAAGCTGGCTAGAGGACATTGTACAAGTTATAGCCATGGAAAAAATAACATATTCACTGAAAGGAAAATATGCTCTGTTTGAAGAAATGTGGACTTCCTTTTTGGACTTTGTTAAGGGCCCTCAATTTCTTAGGGCTCTAAATTGACCATACAATCATTACCCCTGTACAATCGCTGGGATACCCACTGTCTAAATACTCCTTGCTTATGTACCAATGAGCGTGCCATTTGGTTTTGAGTGTTTCATTTATTTTTATTCATTTTATGTCTCATTATTATTATTTACTTTTTTTTTTTTCAATTTTAATTTCATGTATGTTTTTGTCTAGTAGCTTGTTTCTTATGTTTACTGTATTTGTAACTTCTTGTTCCTTGAAAGGAGAAAAAAAAAAGAAAATCCAATAAACACATTTGAAAAAAAAAAAAAAAAAAGTAGTGTACCTTGAGCAGCATGATGTCGTAGTCGTACTGATTTGGATCTCTGAATTGAGGGTGTTTGTGGAACTTCTTCACCTGGATCCTCTGCTGGCTGGACTCTTTACTGTTGATGTCATGGGCCCCCAGAACCACCTCCATGGCCCGGTCAGGAATGGACCGGCTGGAGAGGAATTTAGACAACAGTGCAATGTGGGAGAGAAAAGACCGATGAGCCATCTCAGATAGGGAGAAATACACACAGCCCTCCACCCAGAACAACATTCTGCTACACACACACACACACAGATATCAGGAGATGTCTCCCCCAACAATGACTCTTCAAACCAGTTAGTATTAACAGAGAAAAGGCTATTACATTAACTTTCCTGTCACCTACAGTATGTGTGCATCCCATGGGGCGAGGACTATCAGAAACCTCACAACAAACATTCATCTCACACTGTGGACATTTCCACAAAGGGAAGCTTCACGGACGAAGAATGAAAGGAACCATATTTTCAGAGCACCTATGCATGATTAAGCTAAACATTTCATTAAATGAAGAATTTATATAAAAAATATACTACGCACACATAAACACACACACACACACTCCCCTACTTAAGACAGTGTGCAGCAGTCAGTACGTAGTCCTCCCTGATCAGCACTCCTCCACACACGTGGTCTCCTAGATACTGCAGTGAGGCCATGTAGGGTCTGGAGTGGGGCTTGGCCATACGACCCCCAAAGATGCCACTCTGCACGCCACCTGCCAACAACACACAAACAAAACACCCTCAAACAAACACATCTGTAAGCACAAAAACACACACACACAAACACACACACACACACACACACACACATACACACACGCACACACACACACACACACCACGATGTCCAGTGAAGGCTCCTGCCAAACACACACACACACACACACGGTAACACTTTACAGTAAGGGTACATGAATTATCATGAATTCATGCATGAATTAATTCATGATTTACTTATTACTTCATTCCTTAATATCTCATGAATCATCAGGAATGTACATGAGTTCATAGTCTGTCATCAATTAAACTCAACCCAACTTGTGCAGTTCTCTAAACACATGCCATTGTTCACAATTTAGTTGAGGGGCCACACACATGATGAATTCATGAGTAATTAACCTGACATACATGTAATCATGATGATCATGCTTAAGAAATCATAAATCATAATGATGGACCCACCGTACCTAATACTTTAGTTGATGTGTTGTTCATGCATGAGGTCATTAATTATAAACTATGAACTCATGTAAATTCCTGATGATTCATGAGATATAAAGGGATGAAGTAATGCATACATCATGAATTAATTCATGCATGGATTCATGATAATTCATGTACCCTTACCGTAAAGTATTACCGAAGGCTCTTACCTGAGAGTTGCAGATGGGAGAGAACAAGCAGACACAGGAGCAGATGCATCATCTTCACCACTGAAGCATGATACAGGAGATCACTTATTTATATACTGCTACACACACACACACACACACCACACACACTGTTTTCTTAGTAATCAAGCAGGAAATGATGCTGCTGTGTTGAGGGTTGTGGTTATGGTTTAAACTGGGGGATGGTGGAACACAAACTTCAACAGAATGTATCAGAAGATTATTACAGTAATACCCAAAGAATGCATTGAAGCCCCTTCTCTATGTGTTGACTTTCCATTACAGGAAATTAGCCCACTAAGGGCACAGGTACAGCAACGCGTCACTATTCAGCCCTTTCAACATATTTTTAGGGACTATTTGTTCATTCAGTGTAGAATACTTCAACTCAACAAGCTAGCCTAACGTATAATTCATATAGCCAATAGCCTAACCTGTAATTCATTTAGCTAATAGCCTAACGTGTAATTCATTTAGCTAATAGCCTAACCTGTAATTCATGTAGCTAATAGCCTAACCTGTAATTCATGTAGCTAATAGCCTAACCTGTAATTAATTTATCTGTAATGTCTGCCTTACTGCCTTCTTCCATTAATGTCGTCTTCCACTCAGGCCTCGTTTACATCTCATACAGTACCACTGCAGGAGTTTTCCCTGCCCAGCCTCTCCTGTCCTGAGGAATGTTGGTCGGTCACATCCACAACCCTACTGAGTCTCTCATCCTCCTTGGCCAGTGTCGTCACCTTCACAAACTGGTTCAGCTTGGCCTTCTTCTCCAGCTGCATTAAAGTGTAACTCTGACGGCAATTGACACATCAAATAAGCCGTGGAGACAGTAATTTTCCTTGATCAACCACCACAGAGCTTTCCCCAGGCATACGCTGTAGCCCCAAATCGCAAACAGTGAATAAGCTGAGGGCAGTGAGCTAAACGTTTCCCAAATAGCATTTTAACCATTTAACCAGTAATATTGTTCAAAACAGCACCAAACTTCATCAGTAGTTTACTAAGGGTCCCTACACATAAAACGAAGCACCAACAATGTAATTAGTGAGCCTGGAGTTTATTACAGAAGACTGTTAAGAACACTTACGAACTGCCCCCTACCAGCTCCTCCAACCCAGTATTGCAAGGATCTGTTGTTCTGTCACGTTTGGTTAATACATTACTCGTGCTGGGGTTGGAGGAGGAATTACATTATGTCACATTAGACTGAATGAATGAATACATGAGTTTGAATACATGCACATGTAAATTACATTATGTAAGTCACTTTGGACTGAATGAATGAATACATGTACATGTAAGTGTAAGTGTACACAGGGGCAGTAGGAAGTGACACTTTGGGCAGCATGATATCACAGTCGTACTGCTTGTGAAGAGGGGGTGTCACCTGGATCTTCTGCTGGCTGGACTCTTTACTCCTGATGTTATGGACAATCTCCAGGGGACCAAACATTTGGGAATGCATACACACACACACACACACACACACACTTCATGGAGGAGCATCTGTTTTACAGAGTGAGAAAATACATAAGACACACTAACACACACTAACATACTTAAACATAAACACAAATACAGACAAACACACACACACACACACTCTCTCAGGGGTCACTTTTCAGCCCGGGAGTTTCAGGTCCAAGACCGGGCTACTTTTTTTAGTGGTGGTGGAAATTGGATAAATAAAGCAACAGTTCAGCTCTTATTATCCTGTAGTTTTTATTAGTACTAATATTCCACTATTCCACAAGGATAGGTTGATAAGTTAACAAAAACAGGAAGAAAGAAAGAAAGCATTTGAAATGTATCCCACAATTCCACAAAGAGGCATACTGAACTAACATGTTTTTCTGCATGGGTCAGCTATCATATTGTTGTTGGGTGATTTGCTCCTTTACTACACCCACTTCTGATCAAACAAGGCATATAGGTTGATCATGTAGCCTACTGCTGTTATATACTGACCTTTCTTACATTAAATAACTGTTCTTTCTAACATTAAATTACAATATTTCATATTAATTAATATGGTTTACTCTATTATCCTCTCCATCCATCCTCCCTGACGCTTATCACTACGGTAGGGCCGGCCCGGCTGTGGTATCTGAGAAAACGTTTTAGAAAAGATGAGCTATATGGACCCAACCAACTTCTTGGACCCTATATGGACCCAACTTTCTTGGGAGGGGAGAACAACCCATGCAGAGGCTGCAGTGTTAGGCAAAGAATGCGGAACGTGTGTAGCCTACATTAAGAGAAGATGAAACGTGGCAAATGTCAATATTTTTCCCTCGACCGGCCCAAAAGTGAAGCGGCCCACCGGGAATTCTCCCGATTCCCCACTCAGGGCCTGCACTCTCTCATGTATGTACCCACTAGATACACACACACACACACACACACACTCTCATGTACTGTATGTACCCACCAGACACACACACACACACACACTCTCTCATGTACTGTATGTACCCACCAGACACACACACACACCCCCTCATGTATGTACCCATCAGACACACACACACACACTCTCATGTACTGTATGTACCCACCACACACACACACACACACACACACCCTCATGTATGTACCCACCAGACACACACACACACACACACACACACTCTCATGTACTGTATGTACCCACCACACACACACACACGCACACACACACACACACACCCTCATGTATGTACCCACCGGACAGAGAGAGTTGAGAGAGGAGTAGCAGCAGAAGCATTCTTCAATTCTGCAGTGAGGCCATGTAGGGTCTGGAGTGGGGCTTGGCCTTACCACCCCCAAAGACGCCACTCTGCACGCCACCTGGACGCACAATCACCCAGATGGCATCAGACCTACTCTACTGTAAAGGACAGTCTATTATTCAAACGTATTCAACGTCCATCTTGTCATTTAGTCCTTTCTGACAATCTGTTATTTCTGATTCCGCCCTAGTAACATCAGTCTACACACCAGACAGAGAAAGTTGAGAAGCAGCAAAACGCCATACACCCACACACAGACACACACACACAACCACTCAACTCTTGACTTGAGTCTCATCACGCTGCCAACAGACACTTAGACTGGCCAAAGATCACAGAGAAAGATAGAGAATGCAAAATGAGTTTCTCTAGACAGCTCTTTGTGTTGAGTGTATCATGAAAAGACAACACTGTCAAAATTCATATAAATTTGGTGTTGGCGTTGTGGTGTGCGTGACTAAAAGTTGTGTAGCTTGTTTTTGTTTTTGGTTACATTTTGCTGTTGCTTTCCATCTATTTGCAAGTGAAACATGTGTTCTGTCTGCACAGCAATAGTTGGCGTGGTGATCCATCCCTCATCACTGACGTGTTCATCACTATCCTTAAGGACCAGTCCACACCTGTCATTAAAAACACAAGCACAGAGTGGAGAGCTTCAGGTGGATGCTACATACCTGCTTCATAACTACATCAGGTGAGTACTGCGCATCTTACTTATGCATTTAGCTGCTTCATAACTACATCAGGTGAGTACTCCGCATCTTACTCATGCATTTAGCTCAGTTTTATCCAAAGCGCCTTATAGTTTTTTTTTTTTTTTAAAGTATATTTTTTTGAGCTTTTTATGTCTTTAATGATAGGACAGTGGAGAGAGACAGGAAGCGAATGGGAGAGAGAGCAGGGAGGGGATCCGGAAAGGACCACGGGGCGGGAATCGAACCCAAGTCGCCGGCATACGGTGCAGGTGCCCCAGCCAGTTGCGCCACAGCTGGGGCCTATAGATACTAATTTGAGGGACAGTCTCCCTGTAGTAACTTGGTTAAGTGCCTTATAGATACTAATTTGAGGAGCCAGTCTCCCTGTAGTAACTTGGTTAAGTGCCTTATAGATACTAATTTGAGGGCCAGTCTCCCTGTAGTAACTTTGAACACACACACACACATACATACACCCATGCACACACACACACATACATACACACACACACACACATAAACACATACACACACAAACACACATATAAACACATACACACACACACACACACAAAAACATTCATATGCACAGACATATAAAAAAAAAAGACACGCATGCGCTCACACACATACACAGCACGCAAACACCAAACACAGACACACACATGTACTGTATATACGCACACAAACACACATGCGCTCATATACACACAGACACACAAATGTGCGCACACACACACACATGCGTTCATATACACACACATGTACGCACACAAACATTTACTCAGTAAACACAACAGCTGGAGCTACCTACACCACTGCCCTATTCTTACATGTTGACTTCTTTCTTTCTAACAGATCTAACAATGATATGTGAAGGAAACACAGCACAACTTGACTGTGGTGAAGTATTACCTTGCTCACTTTTCCATTACACCACGAACATACACACACACACACACACTCACTCACTCACGCACACACCGCACAATAATAATAACACAGGGCTATACTTTTGGGGCAGCCGTGGCCTACTGTTTAGCGCTTCGGACTTGTAACCGGAGGGTTCGAAACCCGACCAGTAGGCGCAGCTGAAGTGCCCTTGAGCAAGGCACCTAACCCCTCACTGCCCCCAGCCGCTGTTGTTGCAGGCAGCTCACTGCGCGGGATTAGTGTGTGCTTCACCTCACTGTATGCTGAGTGTGTTTCACTAATTCACAGATTGGGTTAAATGCAGAGACCAAATTTCCCTCACGGGATCAAAAAGAGTATATATACTTATATATACTTATACTTATATCTTGCACTTTGAAGAACTGACTTCACAAATCGCTTTGTGGGCGGATCTTGGGGCTGTTTCTATTTTTTTTACCGGGATCATGACTGTTGCGCCTGGACAAATCTAAAATGGGGTGGTCTGGAAGTAGCTACATTAATCATGGGTGTGGTTTGGGCGAACGCGGCAATAAACCAATCAGAGCGCCATCTCACATTCCCTTTAACAACAGGCACGCTTGTGCCATAGCGATTGCTATTATGATGGCGGAATTGCCAGGCTTGCCAGGAACGGTTCATAGTGCTATAGCAGAGACTGTCTAATGAGGGAGACACAGCACTCAAAAATCATCCATAGAAATGCATGGGGCTAGTTTGTAACGCCGTTGTTCACATATACTGTATCCCACCCTTTCCTCGGCAAAACGTCGACATGTGAATACATTGAGCCAATCATGTGGTGTGATGTGAATACATTGAGCCAATCATATGGTGTGTTGTGAAGACATCGTACAATCATGTGTGTTGTGAACGCGCCGCTGGGAGCAAGATTGGTGGTGGAAGCATTGGCGCGACGCCGCATTTCTGCCGAATAGGATGCCCGATGAGTGCCCAAAAGCTTGGTAATATGGCATGAGTGGAGTGGACTTGCCTAAAAGGACTTTGGCTATAGTCAGTTGGGAACAGTTTGCTATTGATTTTTCCTCTTGACAAAATGTAATACAGAAATGTCACTTTTCCGATGTTTTGGGATCACTCTCACTGAAACACTAGGTTATGAATGCATGGTGATATTTTTGCAATGTAATCTACCTCACTATAGAGTATAGACAATGCAGATCTGTCAGATAAGCTCTCCTCTCCCCTGCTGCTGCTGGGGCATTTGGGTTAAATGGCATTGGCATGCAGTTCAACATCACGCCTCATTAAGTCCCTCTAATATTTCCTAATTTATGTCATCAACACATCCGTGATTCGTGGAAATGTGTACGCTTAGATTTATACCTATTTTTTCACATCGACACCACATTGATTTCCCTCGGTAGCAATATTTGTCCTTGTAATTATGTATGGTTTGGAGAAATGGGAACTGTGTCAGATAGATGAGAGGAGCAAAGTGCATTGCGCAACACAGGGTAAGCGCTTCTCCTCCTGCAGGTGTACGGGCTGTACCTTACCATCAGGCAACAGAAACAGTTTCCAAGTTGACCTAACTTTCCAACTCTGTACAGTATCCCATTAACTGCATGACAATAGGCTATTTACAATATTTTATGTAAAGTAGAGTTTGTAAACACGTTATCATCAACTTAATGCACCAAGAACTTTTGTTTGAGCAGGAGAGAGAATAACAATGAATGGACGCGAGCAACTACAGAAATTTTAGCCAAGGCTACTTGCTGCTTTCTTTTACTGTCTATGGTTGCTGGTTAACAGCACATAATAAGCTTATTTAAGCAAATTCACAAACTCAAGACTTCAAGGCCATCATGGATATAAAACGTTTTTTGAACCATCAATTCAAAATGCAGATTTCATGAAAAACAAAAGTTGTTTACCCTCCTAGGTGAGATAATTTGCCCTCTAAGCTTGAAATTGTTTACTGGAGACCCAGCCTACAAGCCAACAACTTAACAGTCTAACATGGCTAAATTTGTAATGCATGATCATTTATTGCTTATTTGTTTGCAAAGTCTTCTGGCCCAGAAAGAAACCATGGTGGTTACGGATCATGGCTGAGGAGGAAAGGTACAGCTGGTAGAGTTGGCGCAGTGAGTGAACTTCCCTCCCAACACTGAGATGTGGTGGCAAAGGCTGTGGTACAGTAGCTAGCTTCCTTACTAGCACACCATCTTCCAGTCCAAGATGCATAAAGTTTTCGGTGGCAACCCGGGCTGGACAGCAGTCAAATGCATTGGACCTTGGTATTAGAGAATTTGTCTCTGTTGTCTGTGAACAGAAAGAAGATGGACAAACATTTTACTAGATAAACAATATTCTACACAGAAATCCATTGGCAATGATGAGATTAATACAGATTATCTGTACCTATTTGCCATTTACTTTTATGGGTCAAATTGGTATTGACACCCTCTGTTTGCCATCCTGGTATGGGTAGACCTGGCCAGGTAGTCTTTCCTAAAAGCGTTGTGCACTTTGGCACCGATATGAGTGCAACCACCCTGTTTTCTGCATTTGATTACCTTAGATTACTTTGTTTCCAATACAAACCGATATCGTTTGGTCAAATGGCATTTTAAATGGGAGTCGAGGGGCACTAGCCTATTATTTTGATGCATGAATCAAAATCATCATGTATCAAAATAGTTCTGCCCCCACGACCCCATTCTAAATGGCATTTGACCCAGAAACGACAATACAGTCAAGCTTAATGGTGGCACTTCTGACTTAATTATGCTTTCAAACGAAAAGTTTGACTCAGGTACATTCACAAAAAGACCCTAGGGTTGCATTTTGGCTTGAGTTATGCTTTAAGAGTAATGAGACAAGGTCCTGGATGAAGAATATTTACCTTTACTGCTGATTTGATATGCTCAGCCATCTCGGTTTCAAAACTGTCCAGGAACACCTGTAAAAACATAGATAGGCTACAGATTAAAACTAGGTAAATTACAAACACTACCATGAAATGAACTTGAATGCTCTGTCAAACACAAATAATTTAAAAAATCTAAATCTATCGTGATAAACCAAGGCATAATATCAATCATGTAGCCTAAGCTTCATAGCACTAACTTAGTAGAACACCAGGTTTAATTCCCCTCTAATATCAATTGTGGAAAAACGTTCTATTTCATAAAATGCATGTAATTTGTCCTGTAGACTCATTTTAAAAGATGTCTCCACAATTAAAGAAAAAAACAGCTACAATGTCATTAGCATGCCTAATGAATGTGAAGTGTGACTAGCCTAGCACCATCCTCCTTTCTGGCGAAGTTAACTTAGCCTACACTATAATATTAAAGAAGATTGGTGAACTTTAGGCAAACGTTAGCTTAATAAAGAACACACTTTCTTCCATCATAGTTTGTCTAACGCTAGTGCTAGCTAACGCTTGTCAATAATCCCACAAAACAAAAGCAGGCTAATGTAACGCTAGTTTTCTTCTTGATAGGGATCTGGTCGATTTTATGATGCTAACGCTAGCTAAATTAGCTAACGTGGATATGGCATTGCTAGCTTGTACTAGCAAGGATAAAAAACAAACTCTTGAAAGATTGCTAAGCCATCAATTTAACTTCTCCAAAGACTACCAAAGGTCATAAAGAGTAAGCTATGATGATACCTAGAACATTGCCATCCATGCGGCTGACATATCAGGCCTAAAAGCTACACACATTAGTATTTTATTAAAGGTGAGATGACTATGAAACTATGCAAACAATGTATTAGGCCTACCAAAAAATATACTTTCCATAAGTAGACTATATTACTCTAAGTATTAGCAATTTAATACACTTAAACTAAATAAACTTCTTTACCATTTAAAATACACTAACAACAAAGTACACTTTAAAAAAGTACATTACAAAAAAACACTTTGAATATTGCACAATAAGTATATTTAATTTTAGTACACTGAAGTTGAACTTAATACTATGACTATGAAACTATACAAACAATGTATTAGGCCTACCAAAAAAATATACTTTCCATAAGTACACTATAGTACAAACTCTAAGTATTAGCAATTTAATACACTTAAACTAAATAAACTTCTTTTACCATTTAAAATACACTAACAACAAAGTACACTTTAAAAAAGTACATTACAAAAAAACACTTTGAATATTGCACAATAAGTATATTTAATTTTAGTACACTGAAGTTGAACTTAAAAAACATCTACTTTGAAGTATACTTTCTAAAAGTACACATTAAACATACTTTACACAGTGCCGGCCCGAGCCTTTGGGGGGCCCTAAGCAGAATTTGATTTGGGGGCCCTCCCACAACGCAGAGTCACCTGTGCTTGGCGATAATTGACAACTTCACACTATAATGTCATATTATAAATTAATACAGTTATGTATTAATACAGTGACTGATTATGAACTACTGTCCCCTGGACACAGATGCATAAGGACTCGGTAGGCTCATTCAGTAATCCATCCTTGCTCACATGCCAAAATGTTTTGGGGTTCAGCTCTAGACTTCTGGCCCCATGTGCTTGGTAAACCAATGTATTAATATAGTTGTTATTTTACACCAACCCTGTCACCTTTTAATCTTAGAGGGTACTAAAAATCACAGATTTATTTGAAACATTCATATTCAAAGTGAAGCACTAAGGGGTGGTTTACTGAAGTTGAATTGACAAATAACAAAATACAACAGCATTTGTATT
Source organism: Alosa alosa (assembly GCF_017589495.1). Lineage (NCBI taxonomy): Eukaryota > Metazoa > Chordata > Actinopteri > Clupeiformes > Clupeidae > Alosa > Alosa alosa. The sequence goes on from NC_063191.1 coordinate 4,242,574, forward strand.
TTTTTTTTGTAAACAAGTACATCAGTTTAATGACTTGTTTTTCAACAGATTTGCAGAATAACCGCAAATGTGCATTAAATGAGCAATATTCAACTACAAAATAAAACCAAAATAGACAAACAATAATAATAAAAAAATAAAATGTCCCAAAAAATAGATACTTATTCCTACTTCGCTCCTGGCTTTCAGGCATCTGCAACTCTGCAGTGGATGAATCTGCAATGATTAAATAAATACATAAATAAATAAAAAAAACTATGTTAAATGTGTCATGTCATATTAACAGGCTATGTAACCATTTGCCATCAAGAAAACCTCACCCTTCTGTGTCATCAGCCATGGAGGCAGACACTTGATGAAAAATTAAAATATTGCATAAGTGCATATTTGATCGAAAGCAGAATGAGTTTATTTTGCTATCATTACTTACACTCATCAACAAGCAATTCCACATCTAACAATTCATATTCTATTGGCAAATGAGGCATAATTGCAGTATAGTGAACGCTTAACATGGTGATCTACTGCAGCCTAAATATTAGGGTAGCACCGCTACATCACTTGCCACTATCTTAATCAAAAAGTCTATTTTCATCACAGAAGTCTCCCCACCCAACATGGTATATTTTCTCAAACACTACAATCTCTCTCCAAAGATCGAGCAGAGCGCACGTACTGTTCCATCTTTGCCTATGAAGCTGGAACGTTACCGATGCCCAGAGTCGCTTAGTCAGTGGTTTGGGGTTGGGACTGGGACTGGGAGCCTGGACTTAGCCTGCTGTTGCTATCAGACTTACCACTATGTCACATATTATAGAACAGTAATAAACTATCAACACTTTCAAGTAAGAGAAATCAGAAACAATCCCTCTGTGGTAAATTTGCCTTCAGCTACGTTTTCATGTAGCTACTGTGCTAATGTCCACTTCAGTCAGCTAGCTAACTTCAATTTTACAACATAAGCCCACCTTTGGCTAGGGGAACATGCTTGATTGAACATCCAAAACAATCCCAATATCCTCGACATCTAAAATACACCTAGATAAATGTATATTAATGGGAGACATTTCTCTGTTGATGGCGGGGATTTAGCTCTTGGTGATGGCTTATATTAGATCATGACAGCTAGCTAGCTACCTCAAGCACAAAACATACTGTAAATAATCATGCAAACATACCTGTATCTTGTCGTTTTTCTCCTCCTCTGTCATTTCTTCTTTCTGTTTTCGCACCAGAGGGATAACGCCATTTTTGTGACTTGTCTTAACATTGCCGTCTCTTCCGATTTTTGAACTTGATGCAGTGTCTGCACGAATTGTCTATGCACCGAGGTGTCTAGTTTATGCCAAGTGACTCAAAGGCTGGCAGACACAGTAGAGGTAGGCAGGCATGTTTATCATGAAATCAGAATTTTCTTGTTTTGAATTATTAATTGTTTAATTTATTCATTCATTGATGTCACTTGTTTACGTTATTTATTATGTAAAAAAAAAAAAGAAACTTGATTGGGGCCCCTGGTGGCCTTTTATGTTTTATACTTCATGTACTTTAATCATATTTCTAACACACTAAAGTATACTACTTTTTTACCTGGGTGTAAAGGCCTTTAAGATATAAATGCCTTAAATCAGTTAAAATAAGCAAATTTTCCAGCTGACCTGTCATGCCCCAAGTGCATGGTGTGGGTATGTGTGGGTGGGAAGAATGTCCTCTGGTATGCATGAGCAGTGACGTACTGGCCGTCTGGATCTTGGGCACATGCCAGAAATGCCGCTCGTCAAATGGGCCACTCAGAATACTGGTGACAGTGGCCTTCTGTCGGCATGGTAGTAGGTTAGCGCTGTGTGTGGTGCAAATTCTATCTGCATGCTACAGAGCAGGTTAGCGCCGTGTGTGTTGCAAATCCTATCTGCATGCTACAGAGCAGGTTAGCGCCGTGTGTGGTGCAAATCCCAGGGCCGCTTTTTGACCCCAGTCCGTCACTGTGCACGAGTATGACTGGTGTGATTATGTTTGATGTCGGTGTCTCTGTGACAGAGTGCCTTGTGATTGTGCTGCAAACCCATCGTTAAGTGTGAATGCAGATAGGGGCTCTACAGGGGTGTATTCTACAAAGAATGCAGGTATACCAGATACCCACCTCAAAAATTTTGGTTATTTTCAGTATACCCACCTATAATGTTCAGCATACCCACTTAAAATTCATTTTTCAATATTTAGAGTAGCACAGCCACGCTTTCATCAACGGCCACTTCTCATGGAAGCCTTGTAATTTAACAACACAACGATATTACACTTTACAATATTCATTCGAGATTCGAGGCAGTCAATCTCCCATGGATTCTCTCGTCAGTTCTTTTCCAGCTGACCACTGGCACTGCAGCGTTGACCACTGCTTTCTATGGGGGGACGTAATGGCTGAATGTCAGATCACCGCCATGTTTAACCGGTATCACATATTGCCAGCATCACTCTGCCTTCCCCGGACCGAAGCTGCCAGGTTAAAGCAGCAACACAGCAGCTGCGTCCAGGTTTTAGTTGGTGACGACGAGGATGGCTAGGCGCAAAGGACAAGACCTTCTGAACTTTTTAATAAGGTAGCCCGACCTGGACGCTTCCGAAGGTAAGTTAAGAGTCAAAAACATCATTCACACTTTTATGAGACTTGTATGGCTACCAAGTTACCCTTCTAGGTTGTTTAATTTGTGGACATAACACAGTAATAACACAGGCTAGTCATGCTGTAGTCTAGCTTTCGTTCTTCTCTCAATACTAGCAAGCTAACGTGCTCTGATCCACGTTACCCTACTTAGTTTTAATTTCTGGATGTTTGTTTATCTGGGATTCTTCTTTGGGAATAACTCCTAATCGCCATGTCTGTCTGTAAACGGTCTACATGATGTGTACTGTGGCTGTCTGGATTAAGTATCTATCATTAACTTTATTTACTAGCCAGAACCATGCTATCTCCATGGTATGCATGGATGGGGAGATATATTATCTGTACTTATGGGTAATAACATTATCTACCACACTGTTACTAAGGGATATAATGCCAGATGCAAAAAACCTTTAGTGCATGTGATGAGTTTACAAAAACAGGCTATATTTCTATTGACCGACATTTAAAAAAATCAGCTAATCTAATTTTGTTTGGGCTTGACTTGTTGTAGGCCTACAGTACTTGATAGTAACATTTTTGGATTGTCATAGATGAAAATGCTTAAAATGAAACTTAAAATTGGCCTATTTTGTCATAGCTTTTTAGAGGGTTTTTGCATCTGAACTCTTTGCATCTGAACTCATATGAAACAGAGTTGTTGGTTGTTTTCTCTAGATGGCAGTGGCAGTCAGCAACAAGGTGCAAGGGGAGCTGGAGGGGACCTTGACACTGAGATGGTGGACCACCAGGAGCAAGCAGGAACTTCAAGAGCTGGAGAGGGTATTTGATGATTATTTACTATTGGTTTTGAAAGTGAATTTATGCTGTCCCTCACGCATGCAAGGGGCAGGTAAGTGCAAATCTGCGACCCCCACAAACATTTTTGTCCCTTAATATTGGTCCCAAGGGGTCAGTCCCGCCAAAATATACAGTATGCCCACCTCAAAAAAAAAGTAGACTACACCACTGGGGCTCTCAGCACTTTGATCTTGAGTAGGAGTTCAGGTTTTACCCTCTCCCGGCTGGCTTGAGACAGTAGGTCTCCACATAGGGAAAAGGCCAGACTAACATCTAATTGATCTCCACTAACCATAGTCTCCCTGGCCAATTTGGGGCCACTAGGAGAAGAAAGTCTGTTTTCTCTTACTCTGGAGAGTTGGATATATCAGACTGAGTGGTGGAAACATGTATAGGAGCGTGTTCAGCCACGGTTGTGCCTATGTTGAGTACAAAAATGTCTTCTGAAGGCCTGAACAGAGCCCAGCCAAAAACTCCAATAAAATTTTAATCAATTTTGAGGGACAGCTATGACCATGCAGGATCATCCAGACCAAATGTGCAAATGTTGCTACATACTATTCCTATTTATGTACCGGCATGCAAACTTTGAGCCTCCTACATGGTTTAGTTCATGCGCTATGGGCTTGTGAACTTTGACAAAAAAAAAGCTGAACAAAATCGACACCCCCTCCCCCCGTAAAACTGGCTGTATCTTGGAAAGTATTGATCTTACATAAGAGTAATTTTACAGTGTGTCTCCTGGGTAACATAGGTCAGATTTTTTTGAGACCTAAGTGCGTGGGCTGAATTGACATGGAATGACCCTATTGTGTTTGATACTCCCATCCACTTTAGCAAGATAAACTGAAGTGATTTACGTTAATATGACATGATGACATGAAGCCCCTCACCCATTCACAGGCCAGTGACATGTGGGCAGGGGAGGCAGGTGCTCCCCATGAAAATAAGAAAAAAAAATGTCAAATAATATATTTCCACACAATCAATTTCTCCTCACTAATTTATATCATAAATGTCATTTCTGTGTGATTACATAGTTTTTTATTGAAAAATCGTGACTCATGTGAAGCTCTGCCATAAGTGCAGGCAGATGGTACCCTGGAAATCCAGAAAGTTCTCAAGAGCACAATGAGACGCCTACAGTGATGAAGTGTTTTGAGAAGCTTGTGAAAAAAACATTATCTGCTCATCCCGCCCCTGCCTCCGGGACCCCTCAATTTGCTTTACAGAGCCAACAGGGTCTGCAGAGGATGCCATCTCAAACCCTCATGCACACCACCTTAACTCACCTGGAGGAGGGGAATGGGAATTATGTGGAGGATGCTGTTCATTGACTTTAGTTCTGCATTCAACACGTATAGTACCCTCTCACCTTGGTCACAAAGATGAAGGCCTTAGGACTGAACACCACCCTGTGTCACTGGATATTTGACTTTCTCACCAAACCGTTTCACCAGTGGTTAGAGGGGGGTCTGACATCTGACACATTAACCATCAGCACTGGTGCTCCCCAAGGCTTGTGTTTTTGAGTCCACTGCTGTACAACATCTACACACACATGACTGCAAAGCAACAGTAGTCATACCTCCATCATCAAGTTTGCAGATGACACAGTGATCTTGGGCCTGATTAGTAACAACAATGAACAGCTCTACTTGATCAGGTTGATGAGGTGGCAACAGTGGTGTCCAACAGCTTGACACTGAATGTCAATAAAAACCAATGCATTGGTAGTGGATTACAGAAGGCAGCAGCAGAACTACAGTTACACCCCACTAATGATCAGCGGGCAACCTGTAGAGAGATTCACAAGTTTTAAATACCTTGGTGTCCACATTACGGGAAGACTTAACATGGACTGTTAACACTCAATATGTTCTGAAGAAGTCCAGACAATCCATTCTCTACTTCTCGTCAGCTAAGGAAATTCAAAGTTTCTACATCCATCATGAAGGCCTTCTACACTTCAGCGGTTGAGAGTGTTCTAACTGGTAGCATCATCACCTGGTATGGGGAACTCCACAGTTAGAGATCGTGGTACTCTGCAGAGAGTAGTGCTCAGCTGAATGTACTATAAGAACTCAACTCCTGCTCTACAAGATATCTATTCCAGAAGAGTACTCCTAAGAGCCCAAAAAGATTCTGAAGGACTCTTCTCATCCCTAACAATGGATTATTCCTACCGCTGAAATCAAGAAGACGCCATGTAGTCACAAAGCCAGAACTGAGAGACTCAGGAGAAGCTTTTATCCCCAGGCCATCCAGAACTCTGAACTCACACTATACTGACTTTGCACTCATTCCTCCTCAGCACTCATGACCCCAAAAAAAAAACACACACACACACACACACACACCTACAATGACTTTTAGCACTTTACATCCCTCTACCCCCTATGCTACAGACCTTTTTATTTATTTTCTTATTCATCACACGTCAAAAAAAAAAAAAACACACACACACACACATCTCAGACGCACTTTAATCTACTAAACCCCCCCCCATAAATGCAACAAATAGGCTGACACCAGACATAATTTCACTGCATTTATTACATCCAGTAACTATATGCATGTGACAATAAACTATCCTTGTATCCTTGTACAGTGGAATTTTGACACTCTGGCAAAGAGCAATGATGCACGCATTTTACGCCAACATTCGGGGAACCAGCTAAACTGCTGAAGACAAAAAAAACGTTGGAGGACAGTACACACATTGGTCGTAATGTTATCCGATTAAGGTCGAAGTCCGAAATCATTCAGAGTAAACATGGTCTAGTGTTATCCAATGCGTGCAGTGAGATTTTTAAATGCATGCTTGTTGTCCCTCGAAGTTGGGCCATTACATTGCTCTTTGCCAGACCCTTAATATTTCTAAATTATCAGGGTCTGGATTTTCCAGGCTAGACAGATGGTACAAAACAACGTGAATCAAATTAGTTTGAGCACATAAAAATGCTGATAACATAATGTTGCAGAATTGAACCTGCTGTTTAGCCCCAAAGAACGTGTCCACAAAACCATATACATGCACCAGACCCCAGAAGACCTTTCACAGGAGGCTGACAAGATATTAAAATGATCAACACCTCTGACTTGAGGTTGGTCTCAGGACCAAGGCATTAGCCTGTCTCTAAACTAACACATGCCGCCAAATGTTCAAACACAACTCAACACAATTGAAGAGCACAGGTGTCATACAAATAAACAAATAAAATACTGTTTTGAAGAGCTAACTAGTCATCATAAATCACTGTATACAAATCCTGTTTCCTTAGCTGAAACTCTGAACTATTGCTTACTGTTTGGTGGTACAGTATATCAAAACATATTGCTTTCTTGACATAACATGCTTTCTGTTCTTCTGGTCCAGCCTGTTATCTGGGAGCTGTTTCCAGAACTACTGACTTTTTTACCCAAAGTGCCTAATCTTGGTGTCACATAAAAAGCTAACCCTCTGGTGTTTCTTGTTTGCATCTAGATTGCATGTCAGTGACTGTCATACTGTCAACTACCCTTTTCCCTCTGGGCAGTCGTGGCCTACTGGTTAGGGCTTTTTTTTTTAACTGTACATTGAAAATAAAATGGTATATTCAACACTACCACACTGATGGTATCTTGACAAAGACACATCCCAGTTTAGACACCACAACAATGACCAGGCTTTCCACAAATCCCTCTGTCTCCTGCTGCCCTCTGCTGTTGGATAGAGGAATTACATGAATGTATTCTGCAGTCTACAAGCCAGGCTGTTGAGACAGTGTGCCATCCACGGCATGCTTACCCCCTCCCCCACCTCCCCCCAACATTCTAAATCAATTGTATGCACCACATTGCTATGTAGCATAGTAATATTCTACACCATTTGAAAGCTTGGACATTTGGGGATCCATACATGACAACCTTTTTCATGTACAATCTGTATAGTGCTGTTAAATTTAATAAGACATGCCCCAACCCCCTCCTCCACCTTTTGTGCTTCCCTACCTTCTAGCCATAGTGTATATCCTTGCAGGATATCAGTTCTTCAAATATCCACAAGAATCCATAGAAATAGAATATTCATGTTTTTTTTATCCAATATTAGTTATGCAGATGTATAGTCCATCTTATACCCACCCATTGAACCAACAACAAGAATTCAAAAAATAGAGACTTTTGTGTAATTATTCCATATTTCGTGTAATCATTCTATATCAGAACCGTTGACATACAATCCAAATACCAGTAAAACCGTGAGAGTGTTACCTTTCCGACCATGATTATGCTTCTACACCAAGGGGTTCTTAGACAGTAAATATTTTATTGTCAGTATTTTGGGTAATCAAAAGTCCCATGGGGAGTCTCCATACGGCATTTTGCAAAACGCTTTTACAAATAACTGTGTAAACTACTCATCGTTTCTTTGATCTACTTACACACAGCTTCACAAGACCTGGTGCTAGGGCTGAGATGTGTTTCTAAAGTGACTCAAGTGACTTAGAGGGCTGAAATGTGGTCAATTCATAAATGTTTGTAACCTGGTAGAAAGAAAGAAAAAACTATTATTCTAGCCTCTGTGACAGTACTTATTCACACACTCATTCAAAAGCCAAGATATGGCCCATCCCAGATGAAGTTAATGTTTAAAAGCAATAACACCATAAACATGAATTGGAGCTCAATTAGACTTTCCTCTGGGGTCATATGCTTCTTGTTCAGATAAGATCAGAGTTTATATTTGATTCTGGTGGATACAATTGCCGTTAGAACAATTCTTTAGGTTATGTACCTGTACTACACTGATTCTGGTGGTAAGAACCATTGAGGACTGAGAGAACAGGGCTAATCCAGAGACTCAGAACTCAGGATTCCAGCACTACTGAGAGAGGTCTAATCCAGAGACTCAGCACTCAGGATTCCAGCACTACTGTAGATAAAGCAGTAGATGTTCCACACGAGGGACTGGTACTGGGAGAGAAAATGGCCTCCGTATCTCTCTGAAGAGGAGTTCTCCTGTTTACGCTGAAACACTCAGGGATCCTCTTCTCCTGTCATGGAGTCACAGTGTGTGTGTAAAGCCTGTCTACAACAGCAGTGTCCAGTCTGCAGGATGAAACAGCCTGTGTGTATTTGTTGTGTTTGAGACTCTAAGTAGCAGAGGAAACGTAACTTCACTCTCACAGCTGAAGCACTAGACCGTGAGGTAAGACCTACTTTGTGATGAACAGAGATTGTTTAGACATAAACTCTTAATAAGGCAAAGCACTCCTGCCACACTCACTTAGGGCTTATTACTCTCTGTCTTATTACTTGTAAAACAGCCATAGGAAGTTGCTGTTGGGTTGGAACACTGCAACCCCCTCCGAAATCAAAATGAGTGGGGTTCTGTGTATAGGCAATTTGTCATTTTCATTTCAAATTAATTCAAAAATGTAATTTTCACTTCCAAATTGTAGATAAAGGTCTATAGAACAATTTTGGTTCGAGGGCCAATCAAGCTGATCAAAAAATTGCCCTCCAATTAGAGTTTATGTTAGGCTGGGTGAACTCAGCCGGATCTGACGGCGGTTTCTATTCCCCCCTGCAGCTCAGGCTGGAAACCTGTACATCTCTTTCCACCCCTGCACCTCTACACGCCACCTCCTACACACACACCCCTACACACACAAACCTCTACGCACGCCAGCTGTGGTTGGAAACCTGTACATCTCTTTTCACACACCACCCCTAATTACACCCACCTCTGCACACACACATCCTACACACACACCCCTACACACACAATCCCTACACACCAGTTTCAGTGGAAACCTGTACATCTTTTCTACACACCACTCCTACACACACCAATTCTCTACACACACTGCCATCACTCTACACACACCCCCTACACACACAAATTTCTGCACCATTACTAAAGCTCAGGTTGGAACCTGTACGTCTTTTTCACACACCACCCCTACACACACCACCTCTACACACACCACCTCTACACACACACCCCTACACACACAACCTCTACACACACCAGCTCAGGCTGGAAACCTGTACATCTCTTTCACACACCACCCCTACACACACCATTCCCCACACACACCACCCTTGGCTAACATTACACCACACACAACCTCTACACACACCAGCTCAGGCTGGAAACCTGTACATCTCTTTCACACACCACCCCTACACACACCACCTCTACACACACCACCTCTACACACACACCCCTACACACACAACCTCTACACACACCAGCTCAGGCTGGAAACCTGTACATCTCTTTCTGCTGCTTCTGTTACACTTTTACGGGGGCCAATCACAAGCTGGCTTATCCACCTGGCGTGCTATTGGCAGGTTTAAAATGATGACGATAGCCTGGAGTTTTCGCATCGCTCTGCAAATGTCACCCGGTTCTTTGGTCAGATTGGTGAATGACTATTCAATTGCGTCATTTGAACTATGACCGTTGATCACACGTCTTGTGCAGTAGAAAATACCCAGACTAATGTTCAATCTTAAAAGATTGAGCTTGGTCTGGTGAAAGCCAGACAAAGTTTATGTAGATTCTTTGGATTTAGGTGGAAAAGTATACAACCAGTACATTTTGGTCTAGACCATGAAGGGGAAACTGATTCTACCATATATTTTTAAAAGCTTATACCCTCAGGGTGTGATATGATGACATTAGGTATGCCCTCCTCATTACTTTGCAGCCCATAATCCCATAAGCCCCGTTATAGTATGACCGTTTGATTGACCAACTTACTGTCCAATGATTCTAGGTGGTCTTGGAAATAATTTTTCGAGCCCTGCCCATTCTACAGATGATTGACTTGTTTCATTTCCATTTCAGTGTTTCCAGCTCAGTGGCTGTAAGTGGGTTAGGAACAGGATTTCAAGTAATTTTGCACAAATGGGCCAAAAAGACAATCCCATACCCTACCTTTAAATAAAGAAGTTAACATAGACTAAGGTTGAATAAAGATTAAAAAGTGTAGTACAAGTCAGTGTGATGTAGAGTTAATAGAAATGTGGTGTTAGCCAGTCTCGGGGGAAAACAGTAAAGAAACCAAATCAAAGCCAAGCTGGGAGGAGGAGTGCAGCCTCGAGTGCAGAATGAGCAGCAAGTATCACTCAGCAGCAATGAGCAGCAAGTACACATAGCCTACACATTGCTGATGCACATGACACTTTGTTGCTCTTCACTTTCTGACTTATGTACATATTTGTAAATAAATTCATGATTATTATTTAAACGTTATCCGACGGTGTCAGTCTCCCTATGTCCATTCCCTTTGAGCCAAGGTGTTTGTGACATATGGGGGCTCGATCCAATTTTTTCAGATCCGGTGTTTGTCTGCTTTAAGCAGTGTAAGGCCCATGTTGGCTGTGATATAGCGACGTGGTAAAATTTTGTCTAGACTATCCTACAGTCCTTGTGACGTGAGGTGAGTAGGTCTAGTGGTAACTTGCGAGGGGTTTTTGTGAATGGAGTTGTAGTAGTAGGCGTGGTTTGGGCCTGCTGTTTACTTGCCTGGTTGTTTGGGAGATCTGCACTGTCGTGTTAAGGCAGGGGTCGGCAACCCGCGGCTCTAGAGCCGCATGCCGCCCTAGTGGCTCCCTGAAGCTTTTTCAAAAATGGGGGAGAGAAATAGATTTTTTGTTTTAATGTGGTTTCTGTAGGAAGACACAAACATTATTAACGTTTTTCAATGCTGTAAAAATGTGTAGAATAAATATTAAATTTAAACATTTCTGTCAACGAAGATTTACGTCATAGCCTGCGACACACTATCAGTATTCTATCAGTAAGGCGGGATGCCAGGCAGGTGGCTGTTGTAAACAAACCGGCGGCTGTGTGATGGGCCATGGATCCCAAAGGGAAAAAGAGAAAAATAGCTGAGGAGAACAGAGGATTCAACGTTTCTTGGACCGAATCATTTGCATTCATTGCCAATGCGGAAGGATTGTTTGAATGTTTGCTCTGTAGCGAGAAGTTGTCAAATAACAAAAAGAGCAATGTGGAAAGACATTTTCAGGGAAGGCATGCTACATTTGCAGCCGAGTACCCAGTTGGGAGTGAGAGAAAAAGTGCGATTGCATTACTTCTGGAGAAATTAGAGGAAGCGCAAAAATTAGAGGAGAAATTAGATGATCGCACACCCGAGACACTTGTCTATGACACATGGAATGCTCTTCCTGACAGCTATAGGAACATGAAGACATATGCATTTGGACTATTATCCATCTTTGGATCAACATACCTGTGCGAGCAGATATTCTCAAACATGAAGTACATCAAATCAAAATATCGCACCCGCCTCACAGATGAGAGCTTGCAGTCCTGCGTCAAGATTAAAGTTACATCTTACATGCCCGATGTTGAGAAGCTGACCAGTGATGTCCGAAAACAGAAGTCACATTAAACGGGTACACAATCCTGTCATAGGCACATTTTTAGTAACAAAGTGGCTGTTTTTATAAAGTGATATCTGATTTTTGTCAGTATATATATGGAATGACACTTAGGGATATTATTGTGTTTTGTTGCTCAGGTCCGAGCATAGCTGCGTTGGTTGCGTGTCAAAAGAGAAGAGGATGCTGCTTCGTTTTACTCTTGCACTGACTTGCTTGGCATTTGCACAGACGTCAAACTTGAACTGTATTAATTTGATTTTATATAGTTTACCTTTTCAAAAGGCTGATGTTTTATTTTTTAAAATGTAGGCTGCGTTTCATTGCACTCTGTTGCCCAGATAAGGGGCACGTTCCGTTTTGTTGTTGTTTTTTCGAATCCTCAAAATAAAAACAACAATTAAAAGCAATGAAACATAATTCATTAATATTGTAATGAAGTTAAACTTGAGGCGGCATCGCACAACAGAGTAGTCACGTGGTGCGTCATTCTCTACAGAATGCACTGCAGGAAAAATAAACATTTAATCATGAAGGCTCATTATGTATTTGTAGTTAACTTAGCCATTTCGATAGTAGGCTAATATAGGCCTACTATAGATACATACAGCATGTGTTGCCTTCAATATAAGGCTTCTATAAGGCTTTTATTTTTTTGCAGCTCCAGACATATTTGTTTTTTGTTTTTTTGGTCCAATATGGCTGTTTCAACATTTTGGGTTGCCGACCCCTGCAATAACTAATTCAATGTTGATTTAGGCCTATAGGCCTAACTTGGCCTACTTAGCAACACCATTGAACACCACTTAAAAGTTTGCCATTGCTGCTGCTGTGCTGAAGAGATGTGGACGGCATGGCAGGGCATGCCCAATGAAAATAAATTAACGCAACACAACACAGACCCCGCCTCTCTCACAGTAGCCTAGAATAAATGCATGGGGAAAAACACTTCGATGATAGCCTAAGCGCCGCGCAGCAGCAGTTTGTGACGTTGTTTATTAGTGTAACCTCATGTATGAAACACTCATGTATACAGACAGTACCTTCAGGAAGTTTACCGTTCGCAGCCATCTTGAATTTAGTCACGATAAGTCTAGCGACGAGTACGAATGAACAGGTATGATAAGGGATCAGATTCCAAAAATAATTCTGTGAAAATGCATGGATTCTAATTGCTGCTACTGAAATTGCGCGTCCAGAGACAATATGTGCACTGTTTTGAAATTTATATTGTGAGAACGACAGCTTGAACAACCCATCAGCAAGCTGCAAACAGCTGATGCGGCCAGAAGTGGATTTTTCCACTGATCTAAAAATGTTTCACGCAGACGCGACTACCAGAGACAGTTGATTAAGCACAAACTCTTATTTGCTGCGAGGTAACTTCACCAAATCAAAGAGAGTCGATGGTACATACTTTCACAACATTTTGTGTTGGCATGCAAATATTCAGTCCAAAATGAAAATAATGACATCACTCTCACCGAGATTGAACCATAGATCCTGGAGCCATGTCCTGATTATCTCTCTGGTACACTCCTTATCACATTAAAACTGCTGAAAAGTTGATTGACTAGAAGCTTTGGTTGCTAGGTAACGGTAAACAAATTGAAAGATCGTAATTCTTGATTTCGCTTACAAACTGACGGTGTTATGCGTTCACTGAACAATGTTTGAACACCACTTTTCCATCAGAAAGCTTGTTGTATCCCCTACCGTTTCTCAAAATGGTCCGCCATGGATAGCACGCATTTCCTGTTGGTTTGGATGTAAATTAAAAAAATGCCTCCATTCCAATAGAAACACCCGGGTGCAATTAATCACTCCGATATTTGGGGGCCAAGCAGCGAAGCTGCGAGGCAACCCATAGTGATTCTACCTTTTCTTATTATTATTACACACCTTTCCGCTGCCATTGGAGTCTCTGGCAGCTCATAGAACCGTACAGTAAAAAGTTGTGAAATTTGGCACATTGATTCCATAGTCCCATAATCCATTTCACCAAATTTCAAGTCTGAACCCCAGGCAGTCTAGCGCCACCAATGGGTCAAAGTTGGTGTTGCATCCATGCACTTAACTTTTGAACCGTATGTCCAAATTTGATCATCGATATATAGTTGGAATCTTTGGATAAGACCGAATTCGACACACCCCATGACGTCAATATCCGCCATGTTTGACGTTCCGCCATATTGGATTTCATCAAAAACACTTAAAAGTTTTCACAGGTAATCAAATTTTCACGAAACTTTGCACAGATGATCTTCAGACCATGTCTCATAATTGCATTGCTTTTGACACCCATACTCAAAACTGGTCGCCAGTCACGACCAATCAGCCGCCAAACAGGAAGTGGACTTAGATCTCGGCAAGGTTTTCACGTATCAAAACCAAACTCAGTACATGGGCTCAGGACCCAAATAGGAGGAGGCTCAATAAATTTGATGACTTGACCTGCAGGTGGCGCTATAATTAACAAAACTTTGGCCTGTATGGGGTGATGTGTTTGAAATTAAAACATATTGGTGAACTCTGTAAATACCTTGGGAGGTCCTTAGGCTGATGCATATCAACTTTTGACGTTAACATAATTGATCGGACCGCCATATTGGATTTCATCAAAAACACTTAAAAGTTTTCACAGGTCACAAATTTCATCCAATTTTCACGAAACTTTGCACAGATGATCTTCAGACCATCCCTCACAAACGCAATGCATTTGAATGTTTTGAATATAGACCTATATTCAAATATAGACCTATATTCAAAACAGGTCGCCCGTGACGACCAATCAAAATTGGTGGCAAAGCCGCCAAACAGGAAGTGAACTGTTATCTCAGCCAAGCTTTCACATATCAAAACCAAACTCGGTACATGGGCTCAGGACCCAATTAGGAGAAGGCTCAATAAATTTGGTGACTTTTGACCACTATGGGGGCGCTATAATCACAGGAAGTAGGCTCATATCTCAGCAACACTTTCACATATTAAAACCAAACTTGGTATATGGACTTGGGACCCCATCCTGAGGACACACAATCAATTTGGTGACCTTCGACCACTAGGGGGCGCTAGAGTTACAGGGAGTTAGCTCCTATCTCAGCAACGTTTTCACGTATCAAAACCAAACTTGGTACATGGACTTGGGACCCCATCCTGAGGACACACAATACATTTGGTGTACTTTGACCACTAGGGGCGCTATAATTAGCAATACTTTCTCGTATCAACCTCAAACTTAGTACGTGGACTCATGGCCACTACCTGAGGATGCACAATAAATTTGGTGACTTTTGACCACTAGGGGTGCTATAATTAGCAAGACTTTTCAATCAACAATCACATGAAGTAGGCTCATATCTGAACAATCCCAATCCAGTCCAATCAAATCCAATCCAGTCCAATTCAATCCAATCAACAATCACATGAAGTAGGCTCATATCTCTGCAATCCCAATCCAGTCCAATCAAATCCACTCCAGTCCAGTCCAGTCCAGTCCAATCTAATCCAGTCCAGTCCAATGCAATTCAATCCAATCCAATCCAATCAACAATCACTTGAAGTAGGCTCATATCTCTGCAATCCCAATCCAATCCAGTCTAGTCTAGTCTAGTCCAGTCCAATCCAATCTATAATCACAGGAAGTAGGCTTATATCTCAGCAATGCTTTTATGTATGGAAACCAAATTTTGTACATGGACTGAAGACCCATTCCCAATCCAATCCAAGCCAGTCCAGTCAATTCCGGTCCAGTCCAATGCAATACCAATCCCAACTCCTGTTCATCTGCTTGGCCCCCACATTGCTGCTTGCAGCTATATTTTAATAATGGTCTTCTCATCAATGGCAATCCTGACAATACTCTGAAAATCCCTTACACAGTCATTTTGCTCATCAGTTGTTGTATGTCATACACATCCAAAAAGCCACAATAAAGAGTAATGAGAACGAAAAAAAAACATTATTAACAAGACGGTAACATTTACCCATAATCCCTAACTGCTGTAGTTAGGACAATAACTTACAATTTTAAAGTTCAGCCCACATATTATTGAGTTGACTTCAAAACCAAAGTTGAACGACTGTCAAGTTAAAATTACTAAAAAAAAAAGTGAAATAGGTTGATTTCACAGATAACTAAATATTTAAGTTGACTCAACTAAAATTTACATGTTTGCAAGACAAAATTACAAAAAAACAGATAACTGCTTTTTTTTCTATTTTACCATGTATTTCTGATTATTTGAGTTATAGTCAGAGGTTTAAAAGTCCAGCTCACATTTTTGTTCCAACCATTCACTTAATTAGCTGATTCTAATTAGCACAACTCTTAAAGAAGCCCTATGCAACAATTTTAGCAAAAATTACCTTAATTATGCAGGTTGAGAGACGTTCTGATGGTTCTACAACACTTTTTGGGTCGTTTGGTGGGTGCTTCGTCTCCCCCTAGTGCTTCTCCGCGGAAAAACCGAATATGCAACTTTCTGGTCGCGGTCCGAACACATCCGGATGTGACTCAGCGGAAGTATCCAGTCACAACTCGAAATTGTAGTCAGATTGTAGTTTCTAAGAAGACTGCAAAACGGAAAGTAGCCTACCTTTGGGTGAACGCTTTTGTTATGTGATTTGATAGTCTCTTGAACAATGTGTTTGCTCGACCGTTTTATCAAAGTCAAAGTCAAAGTCAGCTTTATTGTCAATTTCTTCACATGTTCCAGACATACAAAGAGATCGAAATTACGTTTCTCACTATCCCACGGTGAAGACAAGACATATTTGACCAATTTTAAGTCCACAGACAAACATAACATTCAAGTAAACAAAAAAGTAAGTAAATAAGTAAATAAGAGGGCACATATAATAATAATGAAAAAATAAGAGCAGCAAAATGTTGTTGAAATTGTGCATAGACAGTCAATAAAATACTAGTGCAAATACTGTAAAATACTATAAAATACTGTTTGACCTAAGTAATAAAGAAAGTGGCATAGTGGTGCAAGTTATGTAAGAGCGGCAGAAGTGTTGTGTTTTCAGGACAACAACACCAAGTTGTAAAGTGTACAAGGTGCAAGTGTTCAAGTGTGCAGGTGGAGTAGTGCAGGCGGCCATTGTGGGTCCAATGTCCAGGATGTTATGTAGCTGAGGGTGGAGGGGGAGAGGAGGAGAGAGTTCAGCATCCTTACAGCTTGGTGTATGAAGCTGTTGGTGAGTCTGGTAGTCTTGGGGGCGCAGGCTTCTGTACCTCTTCCCAGAGGGCAGTAGATCAAACAAATTGTGAGCGGGGTGACTTGCATCACTCACAATTGTGGTCACCATCTTGAGGAGGTGGGAGGTGTAAATGTCCTTCAGGGAGGGGAGTTGAGCACCAATAATCCTTCCAGCTTTGTTCACTATGCTGCAGGGCTTTCCTGTTGTATTCAGTGCAGCTTCCGCCCCACACAGCGATACAGCTGGAGAGGATGCTCTCAATGGTGCCTCAGTAGAATGTGGTCATGATGGCTGGTGGAGCACTTGCTCGCCTGAGTTTCCGTGAGGAAGTACAGGCGGCTTGAGCTTTCTTAAGCCAGAGATCCAGTGTTAGGTGTGACCTCTCCGGAAGTCAACAACAATCTCCTTGGTCTTGCTGACGTTCAGCAGGAGGTTGTTGTCCCTGCACCACGTGGTCAGAAGGTCGACCTCCAACCTGTATTGATGAGACAGAGTGAGTCAGAGGTGATGAGACCCACCAGAGTTGTGTCGTCAGCAAATTTCACTATGTGGTTGTTGCTGTAGGTTGCAGTGCAGTCATCGTCAGCAGGGTGAAGAGCAGCGGACTGAGCACTCCAGCTTTGGGGGCCCGTGCTCAGTGTGATGCTGCTTGAGATATTGTTGCCAACACGTACTACTTGAGGCCTCTGACAGAGGAAGTCCAGTAGCCAGTTGCAGAGGTAGGTACTGAGTCCCAGTTTGTCAAGTTTGCAGATGAGTTGTTGTGGTATTATGGTGTTGAATGCAGAACTGAAGTCTATAAACAGCAATCTCACATATTATATGTGCGCACCTGCCTACCATCAGGCTACTCAGCTACTACAGAAAGAATTTCCCTGTTTGTATGTTCACTCCAAGTTGGCCTACCATAACTTACCAACTCTGCACTGTAGACCCTAACTGGCTATTTATATTTTTCTGTGAAATAAGCAAATGTATTTGTTCAACTTTATGAAGCAGAATTACGATAGGCTACTTGGAACATAACATATTTGACAAAGGACAGATGTATGTTGCTAGTGACAAAATATTAACTTTCAGTGTTTTACGATGTCTTTGTCATGGGAAGTGTTTTCCCTTACTGTCAGTGACTGCCGTGAGAGAAGCGGGTTCTGTGTTTCGTTCATGTCAGTGACTGACGCAGAGAAGCGGGGTCTGTGTTGTGTTCGCGTTGCGTTAATTTATTTTCATTGGGCATGCCGTGCCGCGTCCGTCCACAGCTCTTCAGTTCTGACAAAGCCGAAATTACTCCTTTTGAAACAATGAGTGCAGGGAAGCGCGTTTGTATGGTTATATTGCTTGACGGGGGGGGATCCCAAGCAGCTTTCAGCCATAAGGCTACTTTGAGAACATTTCAATTCACCCGACACTAATATTCAAAATGTTGAACTATTTCGGCATAGCCTATAAAGCAGTTTAATTAATGGAATGTTAGTTTGTAAACAAACGAGCTACTTGGTGAGGCTTGGCCTCACAGATCTTCGCCGGCCTTAGATGGCAAGAAAAATCTTCACGATATAGCCTAGGCTAGGCCTATTAACTGACCACCCGATTCACGTTGGCTGGGGGGAAGGGGGGCAATCAGACATTTGTGCCCAGTTAATTCGGCCCTGCCCCCAACAAATCACACCTTCCCACCTCTGTGACAGTTTAAAAGAAGTCGAGAGGACTGCATCAATCCATAGGCCTATGTTTCATTAGGCTACTAGGCTATTTGTTTTGCCTTACTCTTTATTCATTTAGGCTAGGCCTTTTTATTCAGTTATTAATCATCTTCCCTCCTTCGCACTACTACTTGTGTAGCGACGCATTCTCCGACCTGTCACTTGTCACTCATCATCGGAAGGGAGGTGTTTGGAATCATTCCGCGTTACAATCGTCAGCCAATCAAGGTGGTCACTTCAGTCAAGCTCGCAGGAGTAATGACGTCATCCATAGCAACGAAGACTCACTCCTAGTTTAGGAGTTGTCTGAAAGGCTTTTTGAATAACTTTTAAGAGAAAACTCCATAAAGCATAAAGCAGATGTATTTGTTTATTGTACAGAAAAATAAAATGACATGTCAAGCAGTCAATTGACTACATTGCAGTCAAGAAGTAGGGCAAATTAAGACACTGTTTTGATTTGCGAGTTCGCTTACCCCAACACTGACAATAACGTAGACAGCAAATTAAGATATTTTTTCGTTTTGTGGAGCGCACCGGTAGGCTATCAAAAGCAGATTTCGATTTTCGCTACCACCGTGTAGTCAAGCCTTAAGCCATACCCAAGTAGCCTTAATCGAGGTAATGTTTAATTATGCATGATTTATTTTGTTATAGGCTGGGATTCCTCTCGGTAACAATTATGTTTAAAGGTAGCCTCCTGCTTTTTCAGAAGGGGCGGCAGTCAGGCTACTGACAGAGCGATGTACAGTACAGTGGCAGAGCGACGACAGTGGCTGAAAGTGGTACTAAAGCTTCACACCGCGACGCGACTGAAGTGGCCATTTGAAAGCGATGCCCACTGTACATGGCTATACAGTGCCTATACAGTGGCTATACAGTGTCCATACAGTGGCTATTAAGTGGCTATAAATGGCTATACTATACATACTATACATGTACATGGCTTTAAATACAGTGGTTCAAATTGAGTATCAGCGCCTATACAGTGGCTATTAAGTGGCTAAGTACTAAACATACTATACATGGCTTTAAATACAGCGGTTCACATTGAGTAACAGTAGCTACAGTATTAAGTGGCTACTGTAGTTCCGCGATAGCAGTCAACTTTACTTTCGTTTTGACATGTCAGAGGTATCTACAACTACGTGTTGCGTGACGGTGCATTGATGCAAGGATAATTGTCTTGTCGGCTATTTTGAGTTAATAAATAAAACGAAATTTGAAGAAAGAAAAGTGACCTCTATGGTAGATATACGGCCATAGACATGACTGGTGTGGTTTTGCATTCACATACCTACCATAAAGTTTCGTCTCCTTCTTTCAACTTCCGTCAACTTTCTCCTTGTCTTCCAATAATTGGAGCTAAGTAGCCTATTCAATAATATGTTAGATTTAATGGCGACCTACTGTAGCTAGCAATGCATCTGTATGACCCTACATGATTTCAGTTCAGCAGTCCGAAATAGCCGTTTTCTAACCAAAGCTCATTAAAAACGCAACCTCACTTCATGTTGATGGTCATCTCCGACTGTGTGCAGGGGGGCGTTGTCACGCATGAAAACAGACTGGCAGATCTATAGACTGGGCAGATCAGTCACACACGCAGAGGCGCAAGCGAGGACCATGGCGGAGAAGTTTTCATTTTAAACTCTCCGACTTTCTGCATCTAATAGGCTAAGCTAACTATTCCGTCAGATAGCTATTTCTGTCAAAAGAAATACACCTACAATGTTAAGCATTTTCAAGCACTTTATCCGAAATGCAAGCACTTTTCAAACCTTGAAAACGCAACATTAAAATTCAAGCATTTTCAAGGATTTCAAGCACCCGTACAAACCCTGATCAATGGAGACTGGTAGCAAAGCGGGCTTAGACCTGCGGAAATCCACCGCCATCTCCTTGGTCTTCGAAGTGTTGAGTTGGAGATGGTTGAGTTTGCACCACTGCACAGTTCTCCACCAGGCTTCTGTATTAATCCTCCTGCCCATCCCTGACACACCCCACAATTGCAGTATCATCCGAAAAACTTCTGCATGTGGCATGACTCAGTATTGTAGCAGAAGTCAGATGTGTACAGGGTGAACAGGACTGGAGAGAGCACAGTTCCCTGTGGCACTCCAGTGCTGCTGATCACGGTGTCTGAGAGACAGTTCTTCAATCTGACAAACTGTGGCCGCTCGGTCAGGTAATCTGTAACCCAGGATACCAGGTGAGCATCCACACGCATCTGCAAGAGCTTGTCTCCCAGCCTGAGGGGTTGGATGGTGTTAAAAGCACTTGAGAAATCAAAGAACATGACAGGGGTGAGACATGATGTCTTCCACAGTGTTGGGGCTCGTCTGTGATGGAGACTCAGGTTGAAGATGTGCTTCAGTGGCTATGCTTAGACTATGCTTTCATTCTGCTATAGCTTATAAGGAAATAGATAGGCTACGTTAATAGATACCAATCTTAACTGTACATTTTGTTTTCACAGACTAACTTTGCCTCTTAATGGGGCAGTGACCTCCTCTTTGCCCGAAGCTGTCTGCAAGTCATTCAAGCAATTCGGTAAACTCCAGGTTGCTGTCCATAGAGGAGCGGTTGGCTGCTCTGGAGTCGGAAAAACTATGCGGGAGAGACAAGTAGAGAAGACGGGTGCACAATCCCAAGCTTGCGGTAAGAATATGTTCGATGAATGCTAGCTAAACTAAAAGTACCCTAGCCTAAAACCAAAGCTAAGAGTAGCCTAGTAGTCTTGCAAAAGAACAAGTGAGCAGAACCAGTGTAAGTTGTTTTATTAAAGTGTATTTTTTGAGTCGATCGAGAAGAAAGAGGTTAAGACTTTTTTGGTGACTATTTTCCAGGTGCATTGATAGATGTGTCGTGTCCATACGCAGTGCATCGCACAGTACTGATTGTCTTTATTAATTGTTTTTTACAGCTGCTGGAATCGAGACAGAGTTTGACTTTGGAAATCCGCCACCTTAGACCTGATGTCTGATGTAGACGGTGTTGTTGGCTGGGTGTCTGAAAGGATTGTAACGATCGCCGGCCTTTCAGAGTCCGGAGCTCTCTGAACTCTGTGCCACGCTGCAGTCCCGGTTAGAGGCGACTCTGAAGTGCAGAGCCATGCACCATAGGTGTCTGCAAAACGGGCCTGCCTCAGAAAGAAGCGCCAGTTACAGCCCCGAGGCGGCCAGGTCACGGAGTTGTAGCTTTTGGGTTGCTCGTGAGCTTACGTTGTGTGGGCAGTTCTTCGCTTTGCACATAGTTGTGTGTTTGTTTTAATAAAGTTTTCCTGTGTTCCTGGCAAATGTTCCTTTCCTCTATAAATTCATTCATGTCCTTGATGGTAATAATAGTGTGATAATTATATGAATACATACATTATTATTATTTTATTATTGTGGTTTACATTTATTATGAGCCAGGGTGACCAATAGTGACAGATCTGCCAACCAATCACGAGTGATTTTACTTGTTTGAAAGTTGTGATTTCATCCAATACTGAGTATAAGGATATTCAAGCCAGGCGCAGTTTCGCTGCATTCATATGCTAATTAGAGCCATTAGCACTCTGTGAGTTCTCCACATACGTCATAGTACGGTTCCGACAATTTGTGGCACAGTCAAACGCGACATTCGTGGGTTGCAAATTGTCGGCAACTGCGAAAATGAGGGAGATCTCCGGGCGTTTGCGGGGACGAAAATCACACTTTTCATGCAGTGTATTACACGGAGAGAAGACATTTTTCTGATTGGCTGGTGGGGTGGCTATTAATTCTGAATAACAGGACACCTATGAAGTAGCCTAGAAATCTAGACGCACCCTGGCGGCGGCAAATTATTTTGCTCAGCCTTTACGTCTAGTATCAAACCATAGGGATTTCTATTGGCTGACGCCGTGGACTTCATCCAATCACAGCGCTCTATTTTGTTAGAGAGTCTTAAGGCGGGCTTAACAGGATAACGACAGTCCTGCGACGGTGAACAACAAGGAAGGTGACTATGGCGAACGAAGAGCGGTTGTTTGAATCGGCGTTGGCGTCAACTTTGGAGGATGTAAGGGGGACCAAGGCAGTTAGGCAAGGGCGCAGAAATAAAGTTTCAAATAATATTTATTTCTACAAAAATATTGAGCAGCATTTCAAAATCATGAAAATGCTCAACACAAAAATAAGTTAACTAAAGAGTTCTTGGCCAAAATGAGATCAACTAAACAGAACTCAAAAATCAAGAAATAAAGAGCAACATAGGCATAACTGAACACAAAGAACTGACCTCCCATACTGAGACATGGGGAACATTTAAGCTGGCTGATCAGACCAACCCGAACACAAGAGGGATCAGACAATAAATAATATTCACATTGAAGACACAGGCGAAGACAAAGATCAGTTCAACATAAATACTAAGTAAGTAAACAATATTTCTTAACTCAAAATAATCTTCAACAGAAAATAACTTAATTGTTAAACTAAACATAAGTTCCTCTTCCCCATGACGTTTCATCCCAGGTGGAGGTGTCCCAAGGACTTTTAATAATCTGGCGGCTTCCGCCCGCAAACATCTTTATGTCTGGGCGTCTGGATGCGAGGTGCGGGAAGAGCTCGCCGACTCCACAGATCAACCCGCAGAACTTAAAGAAACTCAAACAAAGGGCAGTGAGTAATTAAACAAAAGATACTATAGGTATTGCAAACTAACATGTATGTAAACTCATATGTATGAAGTTAAATAAAGCGGTAAGATCGTGGAAATTAAACTACGTGTGTTGTGGTTATTGTAGATTTGAGATTTGAATGATGTTATCGTTAAATGAAGCAAACAAACTAAATATGGTATAATGGAATGTTGAGAAGTTAACGGTTGCACTAAAAAGAAAGAAATGAAATCAAATTGGGTTAAAATGTGCTTATGTGGTTTCAGTTTAAATGTGTGTGGGCACTTGCCTGTTGAGACGTGTTCACCGCGCTGCCACGCAGCTATGCGTAGTTCTCATGTGCGGCGCAGGGCCGACCGTCACAGAGGAGTTGGATTTGTGCTTTTCTTTGAAAGTTGAGCAACACAATGCACTTAAGTTATTCCTTCGAAGAAGGATGTATTTGCCGCTTTGCCGACCGGATACGGATATGGTCGTGGCGCTGGCCTATTGCATGCCTAGGCAGTTTAAAAGACAATTCTCTGCCCGCCCCTTGGATTAAGCGAGGTGAATGGTTCGATTCCAGACTATACATTTCAATGATATAGGATGGCCCGCCAGGCTACCTATGAAGTAGATCTGGTAAAAAAAAAGTTGGTAACGCTTTAAAATGTGCTTATTAGGTATTAACAGTGCATAATAAGCAGTTAACAATTCATTACTAACAGTTGGTTAACTGTTGTTATCCTTTAATAACATTAACTAACTCTTAACATGCAGCTTAATAAGCAGCCTTTCAAGTTACTTACAAGCATATTTGTTAACAGTTAACATGCTGCTTGTTAATGGTGTATAAGACAAAGAGGTGTATAACTAATTCGCTTATAAGACATTTGTTACCTATTTGTAGTAAATTTTGCAGCCCCCCAATCTAAAGCGAGGACCATGTAGCCTATAGTTTCACAAGCCAAACCTTCTATTTCTATATATCTACTGTATCTATCTATCTAGCTCGGTTAAGCTTTGAGAAATGCACCTTCAAAATTGCTACAGCAAGCAGGAAGTGAACCCCAACCTCCTGTGTCAAAGACTGATCTGCTACTTACTGAGCTACATTCATGTCTGTAATATTGGTGAAATTGTTCACCTCTATATTCCGATAATGTTCTATAGCTTACCAGTTATGCTTTTTACAAATATGTTTCTGATGGAAAAGTGGTGTTTAATTTCCATAATCTTTGTTCAGTGAACGATAAAACAGTCAGTTTGTCGGCAGTCTAAAGATATTATCAAAGAACCTTGACTACTAACAAGAGAGCAACGTAATTCGTTACTATGGGAGCAAAACGGGACAGTTCCTGCATAAGTGGGAGTGTCATCTTACGTCACTAAATAAACTTTCTCTCTTAACAATCAATTAGAGCATATAAACAAGCAATTAGAGCATATAAACATAATTGTGTTTACAGTATTGTCCATAATCATATGATATGAATTAATCATTCTTTATGACATGGAATGAATAATTTAATTAGTCCGTGAACCGAGCTAGCTAACGCAAGCTTAAAAAGCTATACTAGCGGATGGCAGTAATGTTAGCAATGGCTAACAAGTGACTAGCAGTTGAGCTTTGCTTAAACTTAGTTGTACAATTATATGCGATCATATACCTCAATGTACAAGATAAAATGATCAGATTTATATGGGAACATACGTTGTGGCAATCAATCTACTGTTTTCCCTGTCAGCCGGCCGACGACTTTCTAAATTAGTCGGAGTGGCTGAGAAATAGGCTACTCGACCAGCATTTGGGTTTATTGAAATTACTGACATTTACTGTAATTATTAGATAAAATCAGCACAAATCAGCATAAAGTCAGCACGATATTTTATGTCCCCAGCACTGATAGGGGAGCCTAGAGTGTCCTCTCTCCAATAATGCTATATATTATTAGGGAGATGGCACCCAGAAAGCCCCCTCCCCAATAATAATTCACTCCCCCTCCCCAATAATAATTCACTCATGGTTTCGACTCTCAGTAGATGATGCCTTTAAGTTCGCTGTGAACGCACAGAACTCTAGGTTAACTAACACAGGGTTGACTGAACTAACTGGTAACCGGTGTTTTGGAACCGATAGCTCGGGTTTAGTCGCCACAGGTTCAGACAACCCCCGAGGTTATGTTTTATCTCAGTGTTTGTTAAACCTCCCATCTGGAATGCCCCCCTGAACCGTTGCACCCAAAATTACAAAATGTTTATGGAATGTTTGTCTCAAGAGCTCGCATCAACCTTGCCCATACCTACTTATTTGTGATTTGCACACATACAGTACATGCACGCAGGCACACACACACACACATGCACACATAAACACAAACAGACAGGCAAGCACACACACACACACACACACACATGCACAAACACCCACCCACACAAATGCACGAACATAAACACACAGGCATGCAAACACACATGCACACACAAAACACACACACACACATACACACACATACCGTTAGCACCCTAACACACACACACACACACCGTTAGCACCCTAACACACACACACAGTCACAGTAGAGCAGGACTGTGTGAGTGATCTCTCTAGGGTGTGGTTTGTGATGATCATATGCTGGTATGTGGATATGGGGCAGGCCTCAAGTGCAGGTGCCCACTTATGATACGGTCACAGTAGTTAAGTATTAACTCACAACCTGAACTGATAAGAGTTCTGATATAAGCAGAAACAGTTTAATCATACTCATCATCAACAACTTAATACACAGTATTATACACAGTAAAACTGTACATTGAAAATGAAATTGTATATTCAACACTACCACACTGATGGTATCTTGACAAAAACACATCCCAGTTTAGAAATCACAACAATGACCAGGCTTTCCACAAATCCCTCTGAATCCCCTGCTGCCCTCTGCTGTTGGATAGAGGAATTACATGAATGTATTCTTCAGTCTACAAGCCAGGCTGTTGAGACAGTGTGCCATCCACGGCATGCTTACCCCCTCCCCCACCTCCCCCCAACATTCTAAATCAATTGTATGCACCACATTGCTATGTAGCATAGTAATATTCTACACCATTTGAAAGCTTGGACATTTGGGGATCCATACATGACAACCTTTTTCATGTACAATCTGTATAGTGCTGTTAAATTTAATAAGACATGCCCCAACCCCCTCCTCCACCTTTTGTGCTTCCCTACCTTCTAGCCATAGTGTATATTCTTGCAGGATATCAGTTCTTCAAATATCCACAAGAATCCATAGAAATAGAATATTCATGTTGTTTTATCCAATATTAGTTATGCAGATGTATAGTCCATCTTATACACACCCATTGAACCAACAACAGAAATGCAAAAAATAGACACTTTTGTGTTATTATTCCATATTTCGTGTAATCATTCTATATCAGAACCGTTGACATACAATCCAAATACCAACAAAACCGTCAGAATGTTACAGTACCTTTCATTTGAAACCATGATTATGCTTCTATACCAAGGGGTTAATATACAGTAAGTATTTCATTGTCAGTATGGATTTTGGGTAATCAAATGCAAAATGCAAATCCCTTTACAAATAATTGTGTAAACCACTCATCTTTTCTTCTACATTGATCTACTTTTACACACAGCTTCACAAGACCTTGTGCTAGGGCTGAGTTGTGTTTCTCAAGTAGAGGGCTGAAATGGGGTCAGTTAGATGTTTGTAACCCGGTAGAAAGAAAAAAAAACTATAGTCTAGCCTCTGTACCTCTGCGACAGTACTTCACACACTCATTCAAAAGCCAAGATATGGCCCATCCCAGATGTAGTTAATGTTTAAAAGCAATAACACCATAAACATGAATTGGACTTTCCTCTGTGGTCATATGCTTCTTGTTCAGATCAGATCAGAGTTATATTTGATTCTGGTGCATACAATTTCCGTTAGAACAATTCTTTAGGTTATGTACCTGTACTACACTGATTCTGGTGGTAAGAACCGTTGAGGACTGAAAGAACAGGACTAATCCAGAGACTCAGCACTCAGGATTCCAGCACTACTGAGAGAACAGGACTAATCCAGAGACTCAGCACTCAGGATTCCTGTTCTCTTGTCATGGAGTCACAGTGTGTGTGAAGCCTGTCTAAAGAAGCAGTGTCCAGTCTGCAGATGAAACAGCCCGTGTGTATGTGGTGTGTTTGAGACTCTAAGTAGCAGAGGAAACGTAACTTCACTCTCACAACTGAAGCACTAGACCGTGAGGTAAGACCTACTTTGTGATGAGCAGAGATTGTTTATTAAATAGGAATGGGTCATTTACAAGGCATATCACCATATAAATGGCACATAAACTCTTAAAGCAACTTTTCCTCTGTTGCACTCATGCCATTTGTTTATCCACCACCGGCTTTGCAAATAACAATGTCCACAGAGAAGGTATAAAGTTGCATGATTTTATGAAAGTATGATGTATTGCGACATCAGATGCAAGTCAAATTTGTAGTTATGTCTCAATCCCTCGAACTACAGATCTACCTGATCTGGCAAACTCACATATTATGTGATATGTTACAAGTTATAGCAGAAGTGCCGTTCACCCTGTTACGAGTTGATGAACCACTGAAACGATTTTGGAAACATTATTAAGGTACAAAAAAACTCTTTGGTGTTGCTTTAATAGGACACACAGCACTTCTGCTGCACTCTGAGCAGGTGCTTGTAGAACAGCTATAGGAACACTGCTGCAATCTGAGCAGGTCTTAGTGCTTGTAGAACAGCCATAGGAAGTTGCTGTTGGGTTGGAACACTGCATCCCCCTCTGACATCAACATGACTGGATGTCAGGATACCCACAGACTCAGGTCAACAGGATCGGTTCAAGTATCGAAGCTGTATTTATTAGAAGAATACGTGTCTCAGTCAAAACTCACAGAAGAACAATCCAAAATGAACAGGGTAAATGAGAAGCCTCCAAAAACACAGAAGATCCAGAAACAGCATAAACGGAAATCCAAAGAGAGTCTTTAAAGAATGTTCAAACGCACAGAGGAACTGACTTAACTGAGGAAGAGAAAAGTCCAAGATCAAGGGCAGCGAGCACTGTGTGACGGCCAAGGGTACCGATCTGAGTCTCTGGAACAGCGACGAGAACAGACAGGTAGCCCAGGTCTCAGCTGCCTAAAAAGAGTTTCAGTGTGATTACTCACAGTTGTGGGTAATCAGTACTCAGGGGAGAATGATTGAGTGGCTGCCGGCGATTGAGGAGTGGGTGTGGCTGAGGCAGAACCTGGCATGGCTGTGACAGTGGGGTCCTGTGTATTGGCAATTTGCCATTTCTATTTCACATTAATGCAAAAGTTTCATTTTCACTTCTAAATTGTAGATAAAGGTCTATAGAACAATTTTGGTTCGAGGGTCAATCAAACTGATCAAAAAGTTTCCCTCCAATTAGAGTTTATGTAGATTTCCCATTGAAATGAATGGGATTTTTGGATTTAGATGGAAAAGTATACAACCAGTACATTTTGGTCTAATCCATGAAGGGGAAACTGATTCTACCATATATACAATAAATTGTTTTGAAAGCTTACACCCTCAGGGTGTGATATGATGACATTAGCCCCACCCTCCTCATTACTTTGCAGCCCATAATCAGGAAGTTGGGTGTTACAGAAGGCCAGCGCCATTTAAGGAAAACAAATTAGACCACATAAACCATATGCCATCTTATATGGTATTTTACCTACAAACAAATGTAGACCACATGTACAGTATGGCTATTAAACCTAAAATAATGAAGTGGGATTGAGACGTCATTCCGTTTATGCTATCTGAAAAAAACATATTTATGCCTAAGCCTATTTTACCTAAAACCTTAAAATCTTAAGAATCACATCGTGTATCACGTAACACGCACAATGTCCCATGGGTAATGAAGTCCATTTCAAGTCCGTTTCCTATGTATATTCCCAAATTAACTGACCTACAGTCTCTTTTAATCTAATCATATATCTGACACATGAACTGTTAATCTTAACACTAACTTATGAATTTACTAACTTATTAATGTTGCTTTTAACTGTTCTTTTAACTCATCTGTTCTAAATTAATTCTCAACAATTACACACAGGCCTGTGCCACAAAGGAAAAAGTATCCTCTCCGTCCCCTAAACCATACCGTTTCTGAAAGCATATTCCCTCAGGATATCATGAAATAAGTTAAGACATATCCCACACTGCCCATCACTTTGCTACCAATGTAACATACTGGCTCACGTACGTACATTGACGAGGAGACCAAACGCAGATTTGAAATAATAATAAATGAATTTATTAAATAAAGAAGTTAACAGAGACTAAGGTTTAGGGAATAAATATAAAAAGTGTAGTGCAACTCAGTCAGTCTCGGGGGAAACAGTAAAGAAACCAAATCAAAGCCAATCTGGGAGGAGGAGTGTAGCCTCGAGTGCCGACTGAGCAGCAAGTGTCCCTCACAATCAGGCACACCTGGGCAGACTGAGCAGGCCTTCAGTATCGCTCCCAATCAGGCACACCTGGGCAACAGATAGGGAAACATGCACCCTGGCACGACAGTGGGAGGAGTTAATAAGGCTCATAAACACCCAGAGCGGCATGCCGTAACAACTGTATATTGCACTGGGTATTATCAATAAGGATGTGCAGTGCAGCCATTACCTTTGGGCCTGTGACCACAGGAGGGTGAGCTGTCCCAACTTATGTTTTAGAATTTGTTTTCCAACATAATATACTGTACATGGGCTTTAAAATAAATAAAGCAAGAGTGGGGTGGGACATGTTAAAATGTTTTTAGTTTGAATCCTGAGGGTATAAGCTTTCAGATAATATACGGTTTATGAGGTCTTATCTGTTCCACCTATGCTGCTGGGCTACATGTTGTCAGCCAAACCCCATTTTTTCCAACAGCCAATTAATTATTATGGGCTGCACAGTAATGAGAAGGTGGGACATACCTCATGTCATATCACATCACATCCTGAGGGTGTAAGCTTTCAGGAAATATATGATTTCTAAGGTAGAATCAGTTTGCTCTTCATTATTTAGAGACCAACATGTACTGGTTATAGGGGGGAGTAGAGAGAGACAAACCAAAGTCCTTTTAGGCAAGTCCCTTGTTATAGTACAGACAGGGAGACCCAATAGCAGTTCCTTTCAGTGCTTTTATTATTTCGCACGTGGACGACAAAAATCCAACAAAGGGAAAAAGCTCAGAAGTCAACAGAAAAAAAACAAACTCAAAAGACTGCATAAGCAAATGTCCACAGCAGTAAAGGCAGTTCAAAGGGCCAAAAACAGAGAACTTGGCAGTAACTTACTGAACAGGACTTGGACAGACAATCTGACACAGAGCACAGAGTAAGTAGGGGAAGCGGGCAAACAGTTAGGCCAGACCCATCAGGGGCAGGTGGCAAACAATTAAACACTCATGGGGGGAAAAACAAAAGCACATGGGAGAAGCAGTACACAAAGGGGCCACAAGAGGGCAGGCATAAAAGTAAACAAAGGAAGACAGCTAATGACAGATAGTGACATCCCTCCACTCGGCGGCCATATAGCAACGCTTTTTGGGCACTCATCGGGCATCCTATTCAGCAGAAATGCACGTGCACAAGGCTTCACGACAACAATCTTGCTCAAGCAGCGAGTTCACAACACATGATTGGCAAGATGTCTTCACAACACATCATATGATTGGCTCAATGTATTTACATCACACCACATGATTGGCTCAATGTATTCACATGTCGGCGTTTTTTGTAGACAACGGCATGCATTTCTATGGAGGATTTTTTGAGTGATGTGTCTCCTCATTAGAAAGTCTCTGGACAAACAGAGAGAGAGAGAGAGAAGTGGCATTGATGATGGTGATGGTGATCATGATGATGATGGTGATGATGGTGACGGTGATGACTGGCTACTGGACACTGATAATGATGTTGGAGAACATGACACAGTGATATTCATTCATATTTTCATTACAGGCAAAATGGCAACTGGGGGCACAGACAACGGTAAGCAATAGCTTGTGGTTTGGCTGTGTGTGTGTGTGTGTGTGTGTGTGTGCATGTGTGCATGTGTGTGTCTACCTGTCTGTGTGTTTCTTTCTGTCTGTCTGTCCACTATAGTGGTGCTTCTTGTGTAAGAGTTCTTGTGTAAGAGTACCAGTCCAAAATGTAAGTGCTAACAAGACGCTATAAAGACTGCAAAGGGCACAGAGGGCCATAGAGGGCCACTTGCGAACGCCGCGTTATGAGCGCCATGGCCAAACCGCAGAAAGCAAACAAGTGCTATTTATCATACTGTAGCTCATTGGGTAATCAGCGCCTTTCTCCACCCCCTATCACAATTTGCAAACGTTCACAACTGAACTCATACTTCAATCACAAGTGCATTTGAATGAAGTTAACTGATGACAACATTAAAAGAATCAAACGTTTAGTGGTCATGAAATAATAAAAACGATATCAACAAGCAAAATGAAAATGAAGACTAAAGGGCAGCCTTGTGCACGTATAGGCTATGACAGATGTAATAGTCACATTTAGCAAGTTGGATGGAAACACGCTATATGACAGATTTAATAGTCACATCTAGCAAGTAGGAAAGTGAAAGTAAGCAGAGGTGTCAAAGTATAAAGTAGAAACAGTACAGGTGATTTCACTAATGAGCTGATCCACCTGGCTTAAAAGTTGAGCTAATTAGAATCAGCTAATTCAGTGAATGGTTGGAACAAAAGTGTAATCCAGATTTGTACACCTCTGAATATAACTCAAGTAAATGTAGGATGCCTTTAACCTCTTTACGACCTTTCCATTGGCGTGCTAGCAGACAGCCTTTTTGGGAGGTGGGGTGGGGTGGGGCAGGCTTGGTGCAGTAGAATGTTGTTATTATCTTGTCCTTCCTTTTCGTCGGCCCCCTTAAAGGTACCTGTTTTTCTGTGCTCCTTGTTTTTTACACTGTAAATCCTGGAGAGCAATACTGATATCTAGTATTTTTTTACTTCCTGTCTAATGATTGTCCTTTAAACAACAATGTGAAAAGCAAAAAAAATGAACACTGCTCTGTTTCCCCCTGCAGGTTTTAAACTGGTCATCTCCGGTCGTCCTGTGAAGTGTAATGAGGGTGATGATGTCACACTGCCCTGTCACCTCTCTCCTGAAACCAGTGTTGTTGCCATGGAGATCAGGTGGTTTAGGTGGACAGATGTTGTTTACCTGTATAAGAATGGTGATGTGATAGAGGGGAAGGGCTACGAGGGCAAAGTGAGTGTGGACCCCCAGGGGCTGCAGAGAGGAGGCGTGTCTCTCAGACTGAGGGGCTGCACATGGGGACATGATAAAGGAGTGTACACATGCCAGGTCATCTGTGAAGGACAGCTGGAGGAGACAAGAGTCGGGTTGGAGATCAGACGTAAGTCTTCTGTTTCACTGCTGTAAAGAGTTCAGTGCTGCCATTCATGTCACTAAACCTGATTACACTCACTGCATACTGAACACCACACACACACACACACACACACACATGCAGTGCAGTGTAGTGTACTAAACCTGATTACACTCACTGCATACTGAACACCTTCACTCCAGGGAGAGCACATGTTATATTGTAGTCAAGTTCAAGTTCAAGTACAAGTAGTTTTATTGTCATGTACTTATAAAATTAATTATAAGTAATGAAATTCTTAAGCTCAAGAGCCAGCTCAACTCCTTGGCTTTGCTGACGTTGAGCAGCAGGTTGTTGTCCTGGCACCAGGATGTCAGGGTTGCCACCTCTGCTCTGTAAGCAGACTCATCATCACTCGTGATACAGCCGAGTCCACTGTTGACTCCAAGGCAGTGCTGCCTAGAGGGCACTAAGGTTAGCCAAGGGTCTGGGTCAGGGTCTGGGTCTGGGTCAGGGTCTGGGTTGGGTCTGGGTCAGGGTCAGGGTCTGGGTCAGGGTCTGGGTCTGGGTCTGGGTTAAGATTAAGTGCCTTGAAGTAGACAGTGGCAGCTGTCTTCGAAGTCTGACGGTGTGACCTGACTGAAGCCACAAACACAAACACACTAATATCAATAAAGCGTAAATATGATGAAAAGCATGAAATCGTGGAAAACACAAAATTGGGTCAATATCAAGTCTAATCTCAATAATATCAATTCTCAATATCATCAATAATAATATCATCACACTATATCATTGGCATTCTTACTGTATGTCATGTGATGTAATGCCTGTGTCCATTGGGCCGCATTAATGATCTCATCTCTGCTTCTGCTGTCTTTAGGGCCTAAAAGAGGTAAGTACCAGAGAGGACTGTTTGGGTTTCTTTAGGAGGGAGGGGGGTCATCATGGCCATCAGGCTCCGGTAAGGGTCTGGGTCTGGGTCAGGGTCTGGGTCTGGGTCTGGGTCAGGGTCTGGGTCTGGGTCTGGGTCAGGGTCAGGGTCTGGGTCTGGGTCTGGGTCAGGGTCTGGGTCTGGGTCAGGGTCTGGGTCTGGGTCAGGGTCAGGGTCTGGGTCTGGGTCTGGGTCTGGGTCAGGGTCTGGGTCTGGGTCAGGGTCTGGGTCTGGGTCAGGGTCTGGGTCTGGGTCAGGGTCTGGGTCTGGGTCAGGGTCTGGGTCTGGGTCAGGGTCAGGGTCTGGGTCTGGGTCTGGGTCAGGGTCAGGGTCTGGGTCTGGGTCTGGGTCTGGGTCAGGGTCTGGGTCTGGGTCAGGGTCTGGGTCTGGGTCTGGGTCTGGGTCAGGGTCTGGGTCTGGGTCAGGGTCTGGGTCTGGGTCTGGGTCAGGGTCTGGGTCTGGGTCTGGGTCAGGGTCTGGGTCTGGGTCAGGGTCTGGGTCTGGGTCAGGGTCTGGGTCTGGGTCTGGGTCAGGGTCTGGGTCTGGGTCAGGGTCTGGGTCTGGGTCAGGGTCTGGGTCTGGGTCAGGGTCAGGGTCTGGGTCTGGGTCAGGGTCTGGGTCTGGGTCTGGGTCAGGGTCTGGGTCTGGGTCAGGGTCAGGGTCTGGGTCTGGGTTGTGTCCATTGGGCCTCATTAATGATCTCATCTCTGCTTCTGGTTTCTTTAGATTGGCATGGTAAGTACCAGAGAGGAGTTGGAGTGTTTGGGTTTCTTTAGGAGGGAGGGTGGTCATCAGACTTGGTAAGATGATGTGTTACTGACAGTTTGCATTGGATGGAGTCACACACATACACTGACACACACTCGTACACACATTAGGGTGACCAGACAGTGTCATATGTTTGTAATGACCGACAGTTGAGTTTATAACTACAACATCTTTTTGGCATAAAGCTACAACAACACAATCATTGTGTTTTTTAAATGACCGACAGTTACGTTTATAACTAAAACATTTTTGGCATAATGTAGGCCTATTAGTGTTGCAAGTGTTATGGAAACGCCTGACTAACACACACTGTTACAGTATAAGCAGTCATTGTGTTTGTTTTTCATAATGACATTTGAGTTCATGATTTTAATGATTTATGTTAGTATTACTTGGTTTACCTAATGGCAGACATTTCAATATCTGAAGAAAAATTAAATTTGGTGTAGAGTTCTGAAATTCATGTAGCCTATCTTATACGGTCCCATCCCAAATTTCACCCATCATCTGGTCACCCTAACACATATGTACATATTGGATAAGGAGGGGTTCTCCATATTGTCATGTCATGTCTGTTGGTGTGAATTCATATCATGTTAGTGTGTTTCTATTGGACCTCATTAATGATCTCATCTCTACTTCTGGTTTCTTTAGATCCATTTGGTAAGTACCAGAGAGGAGTTTGACTGTTTGGGTTTTTTTAGGAGGGAGGGGGTCATCATGGTCATCAGGCCTGGTAAGATGATGTGTTACTGACAGTCTGCAGTGGACTCACACATTCATCATGATACAAAACACATACAGTGCATACGGAAACTGATAAACTGGCAGACAAAACACACACACACACACACAAACATATCTATTTTTCATGCACATACTGAAATTGCCTTTCCAGCTGAAAATACATGAACCACGCCTCCACAGTGTGCAGACACACGTGCACACAATCTCTCTCTCTCTCTGTCTCTCTCTCTCTCTCTCTCACACACACACACACACATAGACAGACAGACATACATGTTACAAAAATGACATGTTTCATTTACAATTTAAACAAACATAGAGTTTACATATAATTTTGACTACATTATTTGATAAAATAAACACACACACACACACACCTGATTAAATTCTAGTGTGCTTTAGAAGTGCAAAGTAGCCTAGCTTCAGCCCCTTAACAGTGTCCCTCCACACACACACACACACACACACACACACACACACACACACACAATATGCTATGCACAATACTCTGTGTGTGTTCCAGATGTGCTCATGTCTGTTACTGATCTCATCTCTATCTCACACACACACATGTACGCACACACCCACCTACACACTGGATATGGACACTTATGGTCCTGTCTGTTGGTGTAAGGGCCCGGACACACCAACCCGATTATCGGCCGTTGGACGTCGTCGGACAGTCGGGCGAGGTCGGTGACTCGAGTCGGTTCGGTGTGTCCCGTGCTGTCGTCAGTCGGCATCAGTGTTCATTTTGGCTGATTTGACATGTCTTATCGGCCAAAAGCAGTCAGCCTCAATGACCAGTCTGATTGGTGGAGTGCTAGACCTCTTGACTAGCTAGCCCATTATCTCAGATTTGTAGGTCTATGACCATTAGCCCTATATTCAACGAAGTAAGTTACAGTATGAACCCATTTTGATAAACTATCCTAACATATTTTTGCTTGAACTAGTGGACTACCACACAGTTGCTGAACATATGTTATTTCAGGTTAGTTTGCAACAATATACAAGTTTAACCAAAGTCCTTATTTGCTACCCAGCTAGCGAACATTCCCATTCACTTTTCCTGTAACACTTTACTTGACGTGTGAGTTCATAACACATTCATTACAGCTGTCATAAACTGCACATAAAGCATTCATGACTGTTTCATGAGACATGACTCAAAATTCATACCAAACCTTTCATGAATGTGGAAGACAGAATGACGACAACTTGTCAAAATAAAAGTCCAACAATCGCAAAGCAGCATTGCCGTTCTTCTCTCCAGCCTTTGTAAATATTTCATGAATATCTTATGGAGTCTACATCGAATGTCGAACTTTACTATACAAGTTGGGAGTATTCGTAATCACTGAGTTTAACACTGGGAGGTAAACTAGCCTACATTTAGCTGACCCGTATTTGTGTATCCAGTAGCAAAAGATGAGAAATCATCTGCAAAGGTTACATCATAAAACAAATACATTTTTATGAAACAAAAATGATTTGCTTGACCATGTTCTGTCTTTTTGGCACTGGAGTAGCCCACTGACTCAGATGGGACGTGATCAGGTAAGAGGTTTGGAACAAAAACGGCAATGCCGCTTTGCAATTGTTGGACTTTTATTTTGACAAGTTGTTTGGTCTGTCTTCCACATTCATGAAAGGTTTGGTATGAATGTTGAGTCATCTCTCATGAAACAGTCATGAATGCCTTATGTGCAGTTTATGACAGGTGCTATGAATGTGTTATGAACTCACCCGTCAAGTAAAGTGTTACCACTTTTCCTTTACTGCTAATGTTAGCTAGCTCAGTTAACGGGCAAAAATAAATTATTTATTCCGTGTCCGAAAGAGTGTTTCATTGGCATCACACACAAGCAATGACAATAAAATAGTACACATTATATATTTACATTTATATGTTCTTATTGCTTAATTAGAGAAGTCCGAAACTAGTGCCATTTCAGTCCATTGGCTGCTGTGTATTACGTCTTGCGCACACACAGAACGTACGTTTGGCGTCTTCGTCACTTCATAACTTCGGTCACGTCGGTGTGTTCCACGGCGCTTTTTTGACCGACTCGGGGAGATGGGAGCCGACTGATCAGTCCGACTGCTTTTCTGCCGACGGTCAGCCATCAGGTTTGTGTGTCACAGCCCTAATGTGTAAAAGAATGTCATGCTAGTGTTAATGTGTTTCTATTGGGCCTCATTCACACTCTCATCTCTGCTTGTGGTTTCTTTAGAGAAGGACCGTATGGAGCGTACATGTAAGTACCAGGCCGGAGTTTGTGTTTGACACACACACACACACTAAAAGATGGATTTTAAGAATAGATTTCTTCGTTAGAATGGTTAATATATATGCTCATAACTTTGTGTGTGTTTGTAAGAATGGTTGATATATGCTCATAACTCTGTGTTTGTGATCATCTCTTTTAACCATATTTTCTACTCTGGTATTACAGTGCGGAGGGAGATAACTGTTGACGAATTGGAGAAAATGAATGAATCTGTCCGGTCTGTGGGTGAGTGGAACAGATGAGATAATAAAAAAAAAGATTGCTGAGTGAGATAGTGGAGAGGATATGATTGGTGCATCTTAGCCCTTTGAGTGAGGAGTACATATGCTTGGTGGAGTTCTGCTGAGTCATGAGCAACAAATAGAGACGATTGAGATCTGCCATGCGGACTGTAGATGATTGGTTGAGATCTACTATGGGGGGGATTGAGAACTGCATTTATCCCAATCCGTGAATTAGTGAAACACACTCAGCACACAGTGAACACACCAGTGAGGTGAAGCACACACTAATCCCGGCGCAGTGAGCTGCCTGCAACAACAGCGGCGCTCGGGGAGCAGGAGGGGTTGGGTGCCTTACATCCAATTATTTGGGGCAGCCATGCCTACTGGTCGGGGTTCGAACCGGCAACCCTCCGGTTACAAGTGGACGTTCAATAGACCTCTGAAGTTTGCCTACAAAAAAGAACCAAAGCTGCCATCTTTGCCCATGTAAGAAGATCCGGGTGTTAATTGAAGCTAACTACCTATGGCAAGTTGCATTGCAAGTTAGCTCTGGGGTAGCAAAAATCTAAGTTTGCTGTCTTAATGTACCGAAGATCACAGGAGCCCCTCAAAGGCAGAGGGCAAAAGTGTGTGTTGAACAAAACGTCTACATTTCACACTTACTTTAGAGTTTAATGTGATAATTCAAAAAAACCATGTTATTTTCCCATATAGTAAAAATGACATGATACCAGGGGCCTCATTTATAAAGGCTACTACGCACATAAAAGTTGCATGAACGAGGCTGAAATGTGCATTCACACCTTTCCCCGCCAGAGTCGGGATTTATTAAAAAAATCTATCCAGGAAAAGATGCGCATTTCTACGCATCCGACCATCCGTTAATTTTATGCAAAGTTTTTCAGGCATGTAAATCAGCAACATCTAATGGGGAAATCACAAAATTAAGTTCAAAGGGCATAAAAAAAGATCAACACTTCAACATTTCATTACGTTACTTCCTTTGTGATCACTCTCATTCATTCATATCGCAGGCTATGAGGTTTGTAGCCAAGGCTGCAGCCAAATAAGTCTACACTAATCTGCAAACGTTTTCAGTAAATTAATTTAGTAAAATGTTGATATTGATGTTACTTAATCGTATTAATATAGCCTAAATCAATCTACCAATATACTAGGCTATTTGTGGTGACTACTAGCCTTAATAGAGTTCATGTTTACATTGTAACTTCATGCGAAATTCATTCAAATTAATGCAAATTATTTCATGTTGACTTCTGCTGACATTGATGCCCACGGATGTGTAAGGAGATAATGCTTTCGTGAACAAAATATAGGCCTATAATAAAAAGCCATAAAACCTTTTCCCTAAGTCTCCTAGAACATGTATTCTATTAAAACGCACACCGTTGAACATCGCTACACTCACCTTACGTCTTTTCTCTAATTTGGGACACAGATTACTAGACTGCAAGGTATTCCGAGACAACCAGAAACCCAGCTGATATAAAATAATGCCCTACGCATTATTAGCCATTTGATTATTTGTTTCAGTACAAATATTAATACTACGCACCTTATGGTGCACTGTATATGATGATCCCAAACACATGGCAAAACATATGATACAGTTATTAACTTATTTTAATACAGAACTATGTCAGTCGGTAGGCCTACTTGTTTCACATAGGTACACTTGCCAAATGTCATACTTATATCGCTGTCAAAACACACACACACACACACACACACACACACACACACATTTGACTTTTCCTTTTCCAGATTTTTATTTTTGATTTCTCCTCCATCATTTGATTGCCTAGCCTTTCTTACTTTCAGTAACTATATGCATGTGACAATAAACTTCCTTGTATCCTTGTATCATGAATATTCATGAAATTTGTTTTGCATTGATTTTTTTATGGGATATTGTGGGACGACAATGGTGGGAGGAGCATGGCGCTCGTGCACACACGCACAATTCAACGCAGGTGGGTATTTATAAGCAGCCACCTGCGTAAAGTTGTGTGCCGCACAGTTTTAGAAATCAGAATAACTTTGTGCGTATGTAGATTCTGAGTTTTGGGCGTACGCAATGTCTCAGGGAGGAATCTATGCATAGTTTTATAAATGAGGCCCCATATCTCAAAGATAGCAACTTTTTTGTAGGCGAACTTCAGAGGTCTATTCATATTCACATATCACATATTAGAGTGACATGACACTCTAACTATCCTAATCCTAACCTCTAACCCTAATCCTATAACCCCAACCCTAACCCTAACTCTAAACCTAACCCTAACCCCAATCCTAGCCCTAACTTGTTATGACAAAAAATGTTGAAACTGTCAAGTAAAGTGTAACCAATTTTTCTAGGGGTGCCAATAATTGTGAGCAACGTGTTTTCGTTAAAAAAAATATTTATTTCTTTATGAGATTTTCCTTTTTCTCAGAATAATTTTTCTTCCCTTCAAGGTTAGATTTTTCCTCATTGTTTTCATTGTGAGAGTACAATGAATCATCAAAAGATTATTTTTTAGTCAACTAAAACTGTTTTTAGTCAACTTTACCCAAGGTGCCAATAATATATATATATAGTGTGTGTCTTATCAAAATAAACACGTCAATACTACTGAAAATATTACACAAATGTTACATCATGTTTCTACCAGCTCCCCCTGCATGGTGGAAGGCAACTGAAGAGCTAATGAAGAGAAACAGACAATTGGAGAAGAGCAAGAAGCCAATAGAGGAGAAACAACTAGAAGAGGGCAAGAATACACTTCAGGAGGAAGATGAACAGCTGGAAGATGAAGACCTGACAACTCAACTGCAGGAAGAAGAGAGGGAGCTGGAGGAGAGAAACAAACAGCTGGAGGAGAGAGATAAACAGCTGGAGGAGAGAGATGAACAACTGGAGGAGGAGAGAAATAAACAGCTGGAGGAGAGAGATAAACATCTGGAGGAGGAGAGAAATAAACAGCTGGAGGAGAGAGATAAACATCTGGAGGAGGAGAGAAATAAACAGCTGGAGGAGAGAGATAAACATCTGGAGGAGAGAAATAAACAGCTGGAGGAGAGAGATAAACAGCTGGAAGAGAGAGATGAACAACTGGAAGATAAAGACCTGACAACCCAACTGCAGGAAAGAGTGAGGCAGCTGGAGGAGAAAAACAAACAGCTGGAGGAGAGAAACAAACAGCTGGAGGAAAGCGACACACAGCTGGAGCTGAATGAAATATATGGAGATGGTGAGTACTAGATAAGACAACTATTCCTGTGAAAAGTATGAAATGGTCCCATTATCACTACAAAAATGTATGTACTTAAATGTACCTTAGATTACCCCTGAACACATGCCAAAACCACTTCAATAATATTAAGTGGTCCTTCCTTTGTAAAACAGGCCCTTAATTTGAGCTTAAAACGACACTTCAAAGTGTGAGTGTGAACCCCCTTAATCTTACATTTAAGGTGCCAAGCCAGGGGTTCCCTTCATTAGTTGTGATTAAGGGGTAATTAAGGACAATATAAGTATATCCTATTTTTATTTCAAGGTGTTAATTCAAGCATTATTTTCAAAGTGATTGTATGCACATCCCAGGTGCATGAGGCCAGGTGCAGGACAAAAAAGGCTTATCAAGGAAAAGAAGAGTAGTTGTCCGCACACTGCAATCTTCTAGAATAACAAAATGTATTGAGTTAAAAACATAACGACTCATGCCCGATGAAGACCCTGGTGGGTCGAAACGGTGCGTTATGTTTTTAACTCAATAAATTTAGTTATTCTGGGAGATTGCAGTGTGCGGACAACTTCTTTTAGTTAATTCAGAGATTCCCTGATTAAGGGGGGAAATCAAAAAAGTAAGGGGTAACTTTAGTAGCCTTTTCTCCTCAATCAACCTTAATCTATGCACAATTCTACTGAAAACATATTTAATTATAGAATGTTTTTAGGTAAGTAAGGCATGTAGAAGGGGTGAAATTAAGGGGTTTTGTTACGTAAAGTAGTGTATCCAGTTTGTGAATCTAGATAGCTGTACTGCTGTAGTTCAACAGCTTACTCTGTCTGTGTTTCTGTGTTGGGCTCCCAGATCCAGATCTTCCTCGCATCAGGAGAAGATTGGAGTGCCCAGGAGCCTCTAGACTGTAAGTCATCAGTGGTCTCTGCTCTACTTTCTCATATGTTTTTCCTCGAGTCACTTTTCCTCAATTCAGTTGTTATTGTTCACATTGCTATATTAAAACATGAAATGAAAATTGAATCTAGAAATAAATAGGAATTTACAACTGTTTTTGCCATTCCTCATGACGCTGACATAAAACTGGTATATAATAAGATTGGTCTGGTCAACTGACTGACTGACTGTGAATTTCATTTGACTGACAACTTGACAGTGAAGAACTCAAATATTCAAGTTAAATCATCAAATGCCAACTACCAACTAATGTAAGGATTAAGTAAGGAGGACTTAAGTAGGCACAACTAGCACAAATTAAAAATTGGCAATAAGGCACACTTAGGTTGGTACAACTACATTACATTACATTTTTCCCAGAATGCAACAGCCCCAGTCAACATATTGTTAGATATCACATATAGGGAGATATCACATATAGGGCCCGATCAGGACATTCTAAAACACATGATCACTGGCGAAAACAAATTTTGTTGTGGAGGATATGCTGCCATTATCTACGGAGTCAGACTCATTCAGGGCACTAGTTGCTAAAATACCGGTCAGAAGCAAATGACAGACTTACATGTAGGTTAAAGTTCGCTGGCTGTGGTTGTCATGATGTTATATCTGAGTTTGATGGAACTGTGGTGTAATGTTATGATCAGTTTTTCCAATTACCTTGAAAAAGTAATCTGATTACTCCTTTAAAAAGTAACTTAGTTACTTTACTGATTACTTGATTAGAAGAGTAACTACAAATTACTTTATTAGTCACTTTTCAGCAGCTGCCGACAACACCCCCGTCGCCTCAACATAAAAATGACAACAGATTTTGCCAATACTCACTTTATTGGAAGTGCATTTTAACAGTAATCTCAACAATGTATAGCAGACATCCCAACCTGAAAAAAGTAATTTCAGGGTATCTCTATTCTACTTAGATACTGAAATTCGGT
The DNA here is from genome assembly GCF_017589495.1 of Alosa alosa. NCBI lineage: Eukaryota > Metazoa > Chordata > Actinopteri > Clupeiformes > Clupeidae > Alosa > Alosa alosa. The sequence goes on from NC_063191.1 coordinate 4,285,519, forward strand.
TTGTTCAATAATGTCTAGTCAGTACACCAAATAAGGAAGGCCTATAGATAGAAATTGTGATACTAAAATATGTAGATTTTGTAGTTTGGGCTTTTCATGTAGCCTTGGCAACTACCCAGATAGCAAAATCAGATTGGTAGATAGTGGACCGCTGGTGGTATGCCGCCGGTGGTGTTCCACTTGTGGTCTGCCGTTGGACCACCATCTCTTTAAATTGAACCTGTCATGAATATTAAGAAAAGTTATTAAAATGATATATGGAGCATAACTGAACAAATGAAAAATATTTTAGACCAATAGTGGCAAAATATTGGGCAATTTGTTTGCAACCAGCGGAACGCCAGAGAACCGACGAGCAAAATGCCAGCGGACTGCCAGCTATGCCCCCAATGGACCGACAGTGGTCTGCCAACCTCTTGCTATCTGGGTAGCAATCTAGTATAGGTCTGAATAATATGCAAATGAAATGACACTTGTAAAACTCACCTCAACAAGTCTTTTGCAATCATTTAACCCGTCATGGGCAATGCTAAAGTCACTGTTACAAACAGTGCAGTGTGCAAGACTATCATTATGTTTTACTCTTATGAGACAAGGGTACACTTTTGTAGAAAGATGTGAAAATGCAATCCCACCTACACTGAAAACTGATTGGTTGATTTAGCAAAACAGGCCAGGGTGCTCTCTGTCTTGGATGTGCTTCAGGCACACACGCACCACCCCTCACTCTCTCCCTCTCCATCGTGTGCGCGCTAAACTCATATGCACACAATTTGAAGTCTCGGTCTGGCTTGCTCGCTCTCGTTCGCTCTAGATTCCGGGAGATTTTATCTAATTTGCGGGCATCAGGAAGCTGCTATCAATATACGGGAGACTCCCAGAACTTCAGGAGACTTGGGGTGTCTAGCTAGACAGCACTTTGTCGCCAGCACAGAGTGTACAACGTACCTTAATGTTGTCATGTTTAGCTGACACAAACTCAAAATAGTGACTGTATAGCTAAAATGCGCATCTCTCTCCTCCCTCCATTGTTGTTTACGCTTGTGTTGCTGCGTGGTATTACACGTGAGTTGTCCTCATGCTGAAAACTTGAGCATACATGACATTAATCCCAGAGACAAGAAGAAAGCAAAGAATATATCTTGTTACTAAGGAAAATGACAAAAATAGTAACGGACAGTGACTTGAATCTGTAGTAGAAGTACCTTTAAACTGATTACTGGTTTGGAAATAGTAGCGCATTAGATTACTGGTTACCGAAAAGTAATGCGTTACTGGCATCACTGGTTATGATCACACTGTCTGCGCAATGACTTAACTGTGACTGTATGATGTAACTATGTGATGGCTTACTGTGATGTGTTTACAGTTAGAAGAGAGAGTCCTGGCCCAGCCCTTCCAGTGTCTGCTGCTGTGTCTGAGCTGAGGCTGGTGCTGCTGGGAGGGAGCACATCTGGGAAGAGGGCAGCAGGAGACCTCATCCTGGGCACAGACACATCCACAGAGACCCAGCACAGTGAGAAGAGACAGGAGGAGGTGGCTGGGAGGCGGGTGACCGTGGTGGACACTCCAGACTGGTTCTGCAGTGGACTCTCTGAGAAGGACATGAGACAGGACGTGGGGCGTTGTGTCCGTCTGTCCGCCCCAGGACCTCACGCCTTCCTCCTGGTGATGCCAATGAAGCCATCTGAAGGGGAGGAGAAGAGGATGCGGAAGAAAATGGAGGACATTTTTCGGGAGGGCTGTTGGGGACACACACTGATCCTCTTCACCCATACTGGGAGACTGAGCGAGAAGAGAGTGGAGGAGTTGCTCCAGACAGGGAGCAAGGAGCTCCGACAGCTGGTAGAGAAATGTGAGAACAGGTATCACCTACTCAACATAAAGGACAGGCCTGATGACACTGAGATCACACAGCTGCTAGAGAAGATAGACAAGATGGTGTCCGGAAACAGAAAGAAATTCTACAGCAGTGAGACCTATGAGGACGCAGAGAGACAGCGCACAGACATAGAGAGAAGGATAGAGAAGGAATGGAGGGTACTGATGGAGAGAAAGGAGAAAGAGATGAAGAGTGAACATGAGAAGGAAATGGAAAGATCTTTAAACAAGATGAAGGGAGAAATACAAGAAAAAGAGTTAAAGATCAGTGAACTAGAGGGAAGAATAACACAGCTGGAGAAAGAACTGAGGAAGGAAAAGGAGGAGGAGAAGAGGAAAGAGCTGGAGAGGCAGCTGGAGGAGGAGAGGGAGAAAATGAGAGTGGCAGAGATGGAGAAAGAGAGACTAAAAGATGAGTTTGAGAGACAGAAGAGTGAGATAGAGAAGAAACACATAGAGGAGATGGAGGAGATGACAGAGAGGTATGAGAGAGATGCCAGGGATGAAGCACAGAGAATCCTCATGAAGGTCATTCTGCCTGAAGTACAGGAAGAATTTAACATTTTAAAAAAGGACTTCATCAGGCAGAAGGGCAGAGAAATTGAAAATCTACATCAGGATATCAGAGTGAAAGGAATGATTATTAATGATCTGAAACAGAGTAGAGGTGTTGGAGAGAAAAGTACAGAGCTAGAGAAGCTCCTGCTAGAACAACGAGAGCTAGAGAGAGAGAACGGGAGGATGGAGGACATGCTGTATGAGAAAGACAGAGAGATCGAGAGGATGAGACTGAAACTGAAGGAATCAGGCATCAGCACAACATGATTTCAAATGAAACATTAAAGGAGAAGTTCTGTGTGATATTGACCTAAAGTGTGTTGAAACATGATACCGAGTGTGAACTTTTGTCTCATAGCTCATCTCCAAAAATAATTCTGTGGAAATGCATGGATTCCAGTTGCTTCCAGTAGCAGCAACTGGAATCCATGCATTTCTACGGAATTATTTTTTGGATCTGATCCCTTATCATATCTTTACATTCGTACTCGTCACTCGACTTATTGTGACTAAATTCAAGATGGCGGCAAACGGTAAACATGTATTCTATCACACTGCTACAACCAAAAAGTCTGATTTACACATTTAGGTGTTTATTTCATTATATTGTGTCTACTCGCGACTGTATATTTCTCCTAAATTCAGCAAAAGTTAGCATTCTAACCTTGCATGCACTGAACGTGATCCAAAACATATCATGTGTAGTACCATTGGAAAGCTTTCCTGTATCACGCTATGTGATCCATATATGGACACTTCCTTTGTATCAGCAACCAATCACAAAAGTTCAAAAGCAAGTCTAGGCTGAGAACAGAATCTCATTGGCTGTCTTTCAAGGCTGTTTTCTCAAAATGAGTTTCCTCTCCCACTCTGAGCACAAAAACTCCACTTCAGAAGTACTTACATACACCAAACTTTCTAGACATATGCCTAACTACCAGTATATTTAGAGGATTTTTACAGAGGGGTTTGTTGATATATTATTCCTAGCCTGACTTACATGACATTTTATGCCTAAAAACATGGCAAAACTCGATTTTTTAATGCTATTGACAGCATATTCTGATGTACAGGATAACAAAAGTAGATATCCATAAATCCCTCTGTAATTTTTCCCCCATCTAATATCTGAACACAATTAAAACATACCTGGCTGAAGCCAATGCTCAGCTTTTGTGTTTTAAAATGTATGCAAATTAGCACATATTTAACTAGATAATGCCTAATTTGCATATGTAAAAATTAAATTACAGAAAACTTTTAATCCATTTTTTTCTCATATTAATGTAAGTAATCAACTGGGGAAAGTTTCATAGTGCTTCTTAGTGCATAGTGCGTCATCTGCTTGTTAAAAATGTTACCCTATTCACCTGTAGTGTCTCACCTTAAACCGAATGTTATATATTTTGACAAACTTTCACCAATTACATGTATATTTACATGTATTGAAACATTGAAATAAATGACTCATTAACTATCTGTTTTGACTACTGATTCATATATTCATCTTCTTCAAAAATTCTATTAAGTTTAACTATCTATTTATATTTATATATATATATATATATATATATATATATACATATATATATTATCCATTCCATTGTGTTTGTCAACTCTGTTAATTCCATCAAGAATGCTTGATGTACAGTGTAATTTATACATACATAATTGAATTATGTGTACATATTATTACACTTAATATAGAAAAAAGAAAATAGAAAATCCTTGTTACAGTACTCTGTCAAAGTGTGCGTGAGCGTATTGCTCCCACACTAAAACAAAAGGCTCAGTATTATGTGAATTATGTTAAGTTTCTTTTTCACGTTTTAACAAGCTATGTATCAAGTTAATACATGAAATTATCCCGTTATAACATGAAAATACCATGTTATTTCAAGATATGATATTTTCATGTTTTTACAAGATATTTATCACATTATTACATGAAATTATCACGTTATTTCAAGATAATGATATTTTCACGTTATAACATGAAATTATCATGTTATTTCAAGATAGGCTATGATATTTTATCATTCACATATTCAGAGGCAAGAATAGGCTGGTACTATGGCTCCTTTACACGAGTCAATCACATTCTATTTTAAACTCGGTTTAAGACATGGTAAGATTCACCAGTTGAACACGGTGGATGACATTGTTATAAGAATGCACACACTTACGAGGATTTTAAAACACCTGGGACTGTACCGGTACTCATTGATCAACTGGAGGGGCACGGAAGGCTTCATGGGTACAAGATCCACCATTTGAACTGCATCCAAGCTGGATATGTTGTCACCCAAAGTATTATACACAATATGCAATATTGTGCTGATATTGCAGGTAAAACATCCCACAGTATGCCCCAAAACAAAAGAGAGATAAATGCTGATTTAACTGATTATTTTCACCTCATTTTTGTTCAGATGTCCAAAAATATCAGCCTTGTACTTAACCATCTGTATTGAAGTTAGCCTTCTGCTTCTGTTACATTCAGATGAGACACACCACAATAAACTATGGTGAATGTATAGGTGCTCTTATCAATCAGTATACTGTCAAATTCAGTGCGTAGTTCAGGATAGGAAGCATATGTCCATGGCAGTTCCAAAACGGCACCATGTGTATGCTCTACAGGTCATTGTGCCAGTCCATCTACTGCAGTGATCATGATCTCAATCTTGTTAACACAGACGATATTTGACCCTGTGATAAATCTTAACATCCTTCTGAGACCTGTAATCCTCTAATGTAAAGTTGCAGGAAATGAAAGCTCTGGTTCTCTGCTTGAGTTGAAGGAGAGACATCGAGTAACTTCAAAAGCTGTTTAGTTGTTGGCTTTATGTCCTCATACATGTGCAAAACATCTTGTGAGCTTGCGAAAGCTTCTTTTAGGGAGGAACAAGCAATTAAGGACATCTTTTCGAATGCATATCTTGGCTTCTGGATCATCTGTTTGTGTGCAACCTTTTAGCAGGATGCGGTAACACTTTATAATAACTACATACGATTCATAACTTTTTTAAGCCTTTGTTACTTATTAGTTAATGGTTTGTTCATCATTAGTAATTTATTGTTCATACATCATCTATCATCAGTAAAGCATTTGTTCACAGTTATAAATGGTTTGTTCATGGTACATAGGAGGCTTTTTACATTATCTTGTGTTGGATATGCTATTATGTCCAAACAGTCCAAAAGGTCAATCAGCTCCTCCCTGTCCTCCTCTAAAATACCTTATTTTATGGTCATACCTGCAAACTCAGAAGGGCTGAAAAAGGTGACATATTTCTGAAAGACCCCCCCTCCACAGAAGATTTGAAAAAGATTTTTCATTTTTTTAACACGTAAATAAAGGGATATCGGGAATAACCAACATTTCCATTACATGCACATAGTTAGACCTGCAATAATGAATATTGAATATTACCATATTATATTATAATAAACATGCAGTAAGCAGAATTTAAATATGGCTGCATTTGACACATTTTAAAATGACATAGTCCTAACAGTAGGCCTACCAGCTGTTTTGAGTTAAGGCCATGTTTAGCCTAATTGAATAACTTAATGATGGAGAAGATATTTTCAGACCTGCCATCCTTGAAGAAATGTCAGTATTACCTCAAACCAGGGAAAACACATTGCCTTCCTTGGCCTTCATGTATGCAGCCAAAAACAGACCAAACAACATAAATGACAATCTGTTTTAAAACCTAATCCTTATATATAAAAATCACTGGTGTTGATAGAAAGGGACTGTGGATATCCATTTTCTGGTCTCTATTCTAGCATGTCTGGTTTATTAGTACCTCTTTTCAGTCCATTATTATTTGATATTTTTTTGTATACATCTATCCCTCATGTTATGTTGGTGTCTTTCTGCTCCTCTCGTGTCTACTGAGGCTGCAATGATCAAATTCCAACTAAAGGGGCGGGTCTCAGCAATAGGTGCGTTATGTCAGTCTACTCTAGAAGCCTAGGTCTCGCTTGTTTGCGCGCTAATTATCAAGAATTATGATCTATATGTGTAACCTGCGTTGTGTTGAACCTGCAGCCCTGCACACGCCCGGACTCGAACCCGCGAACAGCAGCACCTCGGATCGGGAGGCGAGCGCGCTAACAATTGAGCCAATAGCCCAGGTTACTGGCTCGCATGCCAGCAGCACTCTTGAGGCGTCGGGGAGTGAGGTTTACCAACGTTCCACAAGCACAGCTAAGCTAGCTGGTATCCGTTACAAATGCTACACAGAAAACAAGCAAATTACACCTATCACCTACTGTCTCAAGTCAAACTATTTTGCTAGGTCCACTTTCAGATTTGTTGCAAATAACTACATTTGGCCTTGGAAAGGTCTGTACTCCCTGAGAACGTCATGTCTAACCATCATCGACACATGGAAAATATAATGCTAAATGAAATAACCTGTGAACAAGCAGTAACTTTCCAAGACAATATTAAACCTATTAAGCTGAGCTAAATTCACAATCGCACTCAGTGCAGAGTCGTTTTGTTTCGCAAAGCAATTCAAAGCGGCCAGCTGCGGGAACGTGAATTTGCGAGTAAACACTTGTTAACCTCACCTCAGCAAGTCTTTCCTTTAACCCACCAAGAGCAAGAGAAAAGTAGCCTAACAATATGATGTTTTACCTTGAGTTTATAGTCAGAGAGAGTGTAGCATGTGGCCCGTGTTTGTTAGCTAACATTTTCTTTTTTCCTTGGTCATATCGCTGCTGCAGGCCATAGCAGGCAGACTATGCGTAACAGAAAGTGAGAGAAATAAAGCCTGCCCTCAGAAACAACTGATAGGTAGGTCTTCAAAAATAGCACAGAGGCCTATCACTTGCCTATCAATCTCGCATGAAACCGATGATAGTCTCACTCCAGACTATGGGAAGTTGACCCCGCCCCCCCGAAAAAAAACTCTTTGGATCTACACGATTCACGTGAATGACATTTTGATTAGAATTTCGCCGAAAGGTGACTAGTTTGCAGATATGTATGGTGATCAGATTCTTGTCTGAGTTACTTACATACAAAAGAAGACTGTCAAAAAGCACATAATCTGACACTTCATATTCATTAAAAATAAGTGCCACTGCGTAAGCATGGGAAAGGCGACAGGGAAAATAGCCATGGTCTTGAAATCCTTTCAGTAGAATTCGTCCAAAGGATTTCCACTCTTTTTCTAGCCACTTAGGACACAGAGATGGAACCCTCAGGTCCTCCCCTTCAGCTGTGTGGTCCATAAGCTCTGTCCAGAAGGCCATACACATCAGACACATCCCTTGAGACACCATCTATGTCAGCTCCTATTTCATCATCATCTATGTAAGTGTATCTCAGGTGGTGTTTGAGAAGTGCTGGATCCTTGAATCCTTGGCCTATCATCTCCTCCAGAAGATTGACCCTAGGAAGTTTTATGGTAATGTTCACATCATATGAAGCTGTAGAACTATTTGCAACATCACCTACAGATGCTGACTCTGGAGTCATGTTTGCTGTATATGCTGTGGGTGAGGGGGAGTGCAGGTTGATATGGCAACGTGTCATCCATTTGGCTAGCCATTTCTTCTCCAATACAGGGAGAAGGGTCCGTCTGCGGCATGGGCGTGTCAGTCATTAAACAAGAACGCCCATTGGGCAGCATCAACCAATCACGAAGAGCTTCTCAATTGACCCTGGGTATGATGTAATTTCTTCTTCCTTTTCCTCAATGGCTGCTTGGCAAAATTGACAGATGTAACTATAGATTATTCTATGAAAAACATTAGCAAAGCTCAACGTATTCTTTCCTTATCCTCCTAGCACTATCTACTACCTGCTGCCTTAAATACAAAGAATCCTCACGTGATGAAGCTAAACTCTGTTACAAAAAAACACGTAACAATATTAATCTAACTACAAACAGTTTTACACGTTGCTCTTCTGGCTAGCTGTTAAATATGAACAAGATGGCATGAGATTACCGAACCACACTTGTTGCTTTTACTATCAGATTCTGATACAATTTTGACAAAACAACAGCTATATTAGTGATGTAGGGTAAATGGGAATACTTCCCAGTCAATGTTGTCAAAACAAACAATAATCAACTTACTGACATCTCTCATTGAATGAGGAGAAACTTTTCTGTGCACACACGGCATGATGGCTCAGCACTAAAAAAGCTGTGCTGGGCGAGGGTGGCCATCCACTGACTGGGTCGGCAGCGCATTTTAGTCTCTAACCTGTCTCTACACATTTCATGAAGGAAACACCAAAGACCCAAAAGATGTCCTCCGAAGGATAAAGATAGTTCCTGAACTGGCAGGGAGAATTAACAGCCAGGTTGCAGAACAACTCTTTACAACCATGAAGAACAACAACTACTACATGAATATGCTCTCACCATCGGCTCATGTTGTCATGATATGTAATGTGAATCACAATTACAATCAGCGGAAAAACAAGAAGATCAAGGAGGAATTGAGAAAACTTGAGAGTCCTGATGTTCCGATGTGTCTCAGTCAGTATGGTCAAGCAGAATTCTGTCTTTCAGCCAACAGAGCTTTGCCCTGACCCAGTTGTTGCCTCCATGGAGTGTAGCTCGGACCCAGATCATTCACCACCTTCTAAATGTAAGCTAATCATTTTCTGTATCTTGTGCATTGTATAAGTGATTGTGTATGTGTCCATTAACACATTTCCCACACATTTTTGTCTCATCTTCGTTTTAAATAAGGTGCAAATTTACAGCTACTCTCCTCAGCTGTTGAGTGTATTAATCCCAATTTAGTCTCTGGAAACAAGAACCAAATGCAAGACTCAAGAATTGGTAAGTTCAAGATTGTTTTTTCTCAATTGGATATTTTAAATATTCATACATTCATAATGTTCTGGCTATTTTCACATAGCTGGACTATGTATTGGACACTGAGGGTGACCCAGAGGAGGAAATAATCAGAGTCCACAACTCTTCAATCACAAGATCTGACTTTTGCACTCTGGGCTTAGAACAAGAATTTGACGTAAGGGTAAGCTTGCATGCGTGCGTGTGTGTTTTAAAACTCTTTTCCCTCATGGTATGGGCTTATTGTCTGATTACTGTTTCCTTTTAGGTAGCAAATTGTTGTTTCAACATTATTGTCAAGACTGCAAATGCACATGTAAGTTACATATATTACAATTTACATAATCTGTGGAATCATGTCACATCATCTGTGGAATCCTACACAAATAGTGCATCTATTTTCAAATTAAGGGTATTGCAACTGTGGCTGTGGATGCATGAGGTGGTAACCTGAATCCCTCCATATGAGGCTTCTTCCACGGCTGAAATGTAGGGGTGTAAAGATTAACCGATACGTATCGGTATCCGTTTTTAAAGGGGAACTTGGCAACTATTTCAACGTAATAAACCCGTTTAGAAATCATTTGGATGGTTAAATGACCTGTTCCGGTGAAAATGGTGACTTTTCCCGCTGCTCCTAGCGTCCCCAGACGGAAAACCAACCTTGCAACATTGAGACTACCGTCCCGGAAAGAGAAGTGAGAAACAAGAAACTTGTTTTAAATCTTGTTTCTTACCTTGCAACATCCACATTGTCTACCGAACTTATGCTAACCGTTTTGCTAGCTTGTAAACAAATCCATGTGCTTTATCATTACCTTTTTCCACAGTTTGAAATAGCATAATGCACAATTTCTCCAGCAGAGGGGGAATCCTGCCAAGTTTCCCTTTAACATGTAAGATACGGCTACATCGATACGTGAAGCCCCGTATCGGAAAAAAACTGAAATGAACCGGTCGTTATATCGATTTACTTGTTATGAATCAGTTAACAACATTTTCTGCTCGCTCAGACCCTCATTTACGTTCCAAGCAGCGCGTTCATCCCACTTACGGTTTTGAAACTATACGTGGTACGGAATTGTGGGTAATGCAGTTCGTTTTTGGTTACATTCATTGCCAAAAGTTGTCAAATGACCTCATTACCCATACATCTACTGCAATTTAAGCATGTGACAACTTGCAATCGGTCGGCTTTTGTTTTTCGAAATCCAGCGCAAAATTAAACACTTATAGCATTCCTAAACCGCAACGATAGTCTGTAGAGTAGCCTTACCTTTGATGAAGGGATTTAATGTTAAATAATAATTTGGCCCTTGCTGCTAAAATGATGCACAAATTATTAGCCAATGATTTTGTTCATATTCACTCAGACTTGTGGCATTATAGGTTTCTGCATTAGGTCTACTGTTGGAACAAAATAAGCCCAGAGAGTTCATTGATTTGTAGGCCTATTTTATTCTTGTAGGGTAGGCTAGGCTATATGAGAAAAAGCCAAGAGTTTCTTAAGCACTTTTATTTTGGTATTGTCTTACCTCAACAAGGCTACAGCTCCATGAAAACAATCTGATATAACTCTATAAAATCTGTGAAAGATCTATAAAGTCTATAAAAAAATATTTTTATGTTGTATTTGGCTGCTGTGTTTGACTGAAATGTAGACTATTCTATTATTTCAATACAGTATATGAAATAAACCTCAGTTTAGATAATCATATTCACACATCCATGTGGTGTTTTTATGCATTTCATGCATTACATCATAACATTTTAAATATGTGTAATGATGATTTTAGGTCAAAGAATCTAACCTGCCCTTTTCTGGATCAACTCCAACCTCTCCTTGCCCCCTGTTTTGGGTTGTGCGCTGAAGCTTACCATGCACCCCTACCTACCAATGAAATTAATGGTTTTGGCCATACTAAACATGAATTTAAAATGTTAGTTGATATCAGCCCCAAAGAACGGGTCAACGAGAGCAATAACTTGTATGCCATAAAATAAAACTTTTAACAGGTTCTCAAACCAAGACTGAGGATAATGAAATATTTTGACTCTAGACACCCTAGTGGCTTTGGAGACGGCCGCTATCTAGAACTCTTCAGGTTTTTCATTAATAGCTGATTACTGGTTTCCTCTGTTCATATCTAATTCTGGATCTTACAGCAGTAACAGTCTATTTTTCCATTCAAAGCAATTTCCATGTCTACACTCAAAGTATTTATTTTAAAAAAACACCCAAATTGAATGAATTCTTGAATTTCCCCTGGGGATCAATAAAGTATTTATTTATTTATTTATTTATCTTTTTTTTTTTCAATTATTATATGTGCCCTCTTATTCACTTATTTACTTATTTTTTCCTCCTGGTCATGTGTTCAATTTTTGTTTACTTGAATGTTATGTTGTCTGTGGACTTAAAATTGGTCAAATATGTCTTGTCTTCACCTGAATGGCACCCCCATCGAAAAACTGTTGGGATAGTGAGAAAAGCCGTCACGTTCAATATTCCGAATTCTCCTTTAAGATGTTTTTTTTTTTTTCTTTGTATGTCTGGAACATGTGAAGGAATTGACAATAAAGCTGACTTTGACTTTGACTTTGACTTTGAGTATTTATCTATCTATCTATCCACTAACAATTTTTCTGTCCCCTTTCTATTCAGACAATGACGGCTTCAGTAGCTTTGAGGGAAGAGACCCCGTTTGATGATCCATACTATGTTGACACTGTGCTGTTGTATGGTGGGGCATTTGACTGGCCAAACTGGACATAACCACAGTTCACCAAATCTTGCAAACAAAAGGGGTTCTCTTCAGTTTTGTCAGGGCTTGGTTAGGGTTTTAGAGACCTCCCTAACAATCTGCTGATATACCCGGACGATATTCTCTATGAAGATATAGATTGTCAGCTGAGGGAATTTGTTATCTTTGTCAGCTGATCTAGGCAGAAGTCTCTAACTAATGTCACCCGTCGTAGCAATGCCCTTATACATGGACAATTCATATTCCATCTGTGATGCTGAACATCTGAGCAAGAAAACTGTATGTCCAAAAATAAAGCCTACAGTAGCCTATGCTGAACATCTGAGCAAGAAAAGCCTACTGTATGTCCGAAAATAAATCGAACATACAGTTGGCCTAATAAATTAAAATCACCATTTTAACATAAACTTGTTGAATTGAATATCATGTTACCCTGCACATAAAGGCTGCACATTTCCACAGCACCAGAATCCGACCGAATGCCTCCCTCAACCCCCTCCATAATCGGCCTTCCACTATTATTTGCGATTTGTTTGCTGCAGACGTATTTGATTTTTGTCGTAGAGTTAATTCCTCGTAATTTGTCACAATAATTATGCATACCTCGTCCGTAAAATAAGGTGATTGTGTCATCATTGAGAGTGGTGACTTGCGCTGCAACCCGCCCCTTTTATGTGAACACGCACAAACTCCAATTAGGTTAACCCCGGTTCAACAAATCAACTTCTTAATCAGCGTCGGAGTACCGATTAACACCACTTATGATAACCAGGTTTTGTCAACCCCGGTTTAACAAAGTAACCCTGGGTTACATCTGGGTAGGTTAAGCTCCCTTCATAGTACAGGCCCCTGGAGTCTTTCTTCAGCTCCCAGTCATAAGTCACTAATGCAAGTGGCGGCATAGACGAACAGGACAGGAACCTACAAAGAAGTCTAGAGGAGCTAATCATATCGGGTAAGTATGTCTGTGTTGTTTGTCTACTCTTTTTTTTTCAGACAATGGTTTTACCTTTACATTTTTCTGTTTCTGTTTCTTTTAAGACATCACAACAAGCAGTTCCATAACAAGTGGCACAGTACATACCAGCACCACAGAGCCCACTGAACAGCCAAGCAAGACGGTGGATGCCCTTGATGTTTTCACATTTAGCACACTCTCAGATGAGGAGATGGTTGATTTGGGTGTTGCACCATTGTCTGTTCCGAACCTTACACACTCATCTGTACCTCCCACATATTCAATAATATTTGATAACCTGGACTTTTTTATGCACACACCATCAGTCTACCAACCTGACAAACAAATCAATACACTGGATCCACCACATGTGTGTCATCGACAGGATCCCATCACTCCTTGAAAAGCTGAAACCAGCAAATTGCTTGTCCAATTATGATCTTGGGAAGTCACCGCACATTCAAGTGTGGTTGTTCACCACATCCCCCACCAATACTCTGCCCAGCCCTCAACTCATGTAAGTTGCTGTTAATAAACGATTTTTAATATCATAATGCAAGTTTGACATGGAATTCGTAGTGATATGCTTCACGTTTTTCTTAGATTTTTTTGCTAATGTATTTCATTTCTACAAATACAGCACCCACTGGGACTTCTCTTCAAAAATGAGAATCAAACTGGTGACTAAGTGGACGTTCTCCAGCAGCTTCAAAAGGAGTAAATATCAGACGATATGTACAATTGCTTTGGGATCAACTGGGCCTGTTTCTCATACATGTATTAGAGCTATCCTGGGTCCATGACACCGTGGCAGAGGTCATCAAGTTTGTAATGTCTACAGACATTACTGAACTGTCATCTAATATCACCAATGCAGCAAGGACACAATCCGCTGACAAGGAAAGGCTCACTTGTCATGAGCCTGGCTGCACAAGAGTTTTCATATCAAACTGCAATACACGTGTCTCGGTTGTTACTCTAGGGTAGACCAACTCACTTTCTGGAGGTGTACTGCCCACATCTTTTATGGAATGTGGAGTATGAATTGATTTTTTGGCGGACATTACACATGGTACCTTTAAATGGACGTTGGAATCAACCAAATACCAGGTAGTTCAGCTATATCGCGCTAGCAGATTTTTGTACCATGACAATGGTTACTAAGGAAAGGAAATGCATGCTTTTAACCAGCAATGCTATAATGTTTGCTAAAATTACTGAAAATGGCAAAAGGATGTGAGTGAAAACAAATGGATTTCTATGGGCTTGACGTGCTGGAGATAGAACATAACTGCAAAACATTGTTTCCAATCGTTTTCTCACTCATAGCAATCGATTTGTTACTTTGCTCAACTTCCGCTCCGAGGTGCAGCTGTTCGCAGGTTTGAATCCGGCTGTGTGCTGATTCTGGTTCTCGTGCGTTGGGTTGAATTGCACAGCTCGGCCCTGCACACAGTCGGATTTGAACCTGCGAACAGCTGCACCTTGGAGCGGAAGTCGAGCGTGTTGACAATTGAGCTAAAATCCCCCGGGTTGCTCGCGAAAGAAAAAACCCACCAAGATGTGGCATAGACAGCAGTTCAGGGTTTGTGCCCTTATATTTTGTAAAACGTATATATAGGCACTATTAATCCAAAACTTTGGTTTGGTAACCAAAGAATACTGCTGAGCTTGTGTAAGCTACAATTTAGTTTGACCAGACCTAAGTGTAGTAAACAACGTCTAAACGTCTCTCTTTAGCACCTCAGAAACGTATCTGGTGGAACGTTTGGCTGGGTTTGCCAAAACGGTCCCAGGGGAACGTTTCCCTAATGAGACCAGGTTGAGAAATACAAATGGGACAGGATCATGCATGTGAATAGATAGGATGGCTAATACGTGCGAATATAAGATATTTCCCTGATTGACTGCATGGCTACTTTGACTTTCCTCGAGTAAGCATTCGCATTATTATCACACTTGTGTGCAAATATAGGGATATGATCCAGAAATCGTAATGTTGTGGCGAGGTGGCCTGGATCAACTGAGTTTATTCCATTCGGGTGCACGATGCGTGGTACTTGGACACAATTGATTGAATGATTTTTTAATAAATGCAGTTATGTTGTCATGGTCCAAATGCATTCAAACCCAGTTATGCGAACCCTGTTACCTACTTGCAGACTGACCAATAATTCTGCCACGGTCTCAGCCTAGCCACTGCCATGCTCTGCCACTACTGTTTTTTTTTGTTATTAATTACAGATGATAAAGACGGAAGATTTTTGCCATTTCGTCAGATAAGCACTTCTACCTCGCATTCGCTGGAAATAAACTTTTTTATTCATTTGATGATTTCAATTATTAAACTTTGCAACAGGTTTGAGTATGAATGGATCCACAGATGAGTTTTCATTGTTATTAATATTGCGGGATAGGCCATTTTGTCTTCACAGAGGTCTGCGCTCTGGAATGTCCTAGTTAGCATATTAAAATGAGTGTGATTGAGGGAGGAGAGAGGGTGGAGTGTAATGCTCGTGCATGTGCGCTTTCACGTTAATTGGGATGTACAAAGAAAAGCTGCGTGGAGTGCTGCGTACGCACAGTTTTATACATCAGGATTTTTTTGTGCGTACGCTACTTTTCAGGTTTAGGCGTACGCAATGTTTTAGTATGAAATCCACGCAAGTCTTTGTACATGAGGCCCCTGGCTTTCTTTTTCCACCTTTTCTTTTTACCTTTTCAAGAATGAATGCGACTCTAACCGCTTAACGTACAGACATGTTGAAATAACCGTTCTGAAGGTCTGGAGTGGGGCAATAGAGCTATTATTCAGATTTTTTAAAAGTTTATACTTTTTGAGAAATAGGGGACCGTTGGAGATTACATGGAAAAGGACAGCATTTCCGCCTCAGGCTTTTGCAAAGGGAACAGGACTATGGCTGGGGTAATGAGATGGAAGTGCTCATATACACCTTTTGGCTGGGACATGGACTCTCTTATAGGGTGGTGTGCCGTGTCTAATGTTCCAAAGCCTACAGTTCGTCGCCTCATCCACAAAGTGGCCCAGAACATATGGGACAATCTGGGTAGAGCAATCCGCTTCCCTGCAACAGTGGACCTGCCTGCAGTTGGTCAGGGATTTGCAGACATTTCACAAACCCCTGCATTCCACAATGTGGTTGGAGCAATTGATGGCAGCCACATACGGATAAAACCCCCACAGCCTCACAGATTAGATTATTTGAATTATAAAGGTTTTTACTCCGTCAACATGCAGGCAATATGTGAATGGCAGGTTTCTGGACATTTATGTGGGGTATCCGGGGTCTGTTCATGACACACGCATTATGAAAAACAGCAGTTTTTATACCGCGAGACGGTATCCTCCAACGGGCTACATCATTCTTGTTTCTGATGAAAGAACGGTTACATGCTGCTATTCCGACATGCCGCTACTTAGACATTGGCATCTAATTGTCGAAGTGGCGGCATTAACATTAATTTTCAAGCGGGCCACTACTGCGACAATTTTTTTTTTCTCTGGGGGTTATTTGAACGTTCGTTGTGAAGTGGTTTACTGCAAAAGGAGCGTTGGATATCCCGCCTGTCTTTGCCCCATTATAGGGCCATGATAATGCATGCGTGCATGCAATTGGCTATTGATTGAAGGTCATTAATTAGCCTAATCAATTAATATAGGACTACTGGCCTGCACGCATAGAGTTATGCATGGAGTTTCCGACCGTTTTCCCCTGAGAGCTTAGAGAATAAAGTGGAGAGCTACCTGTGTTTTACATAATGTGTAACATTTATTCACATGGCCAGTTCAAAATCACCTAAAAATCACACCAGGTTTTGACTGAAATGTGTGCCGATATCAATTATTAGGATAAACATTGTTTGGAGTGGATTAACATCGGATGGATCGGGCAGATTGTTGATGTAGCTGCAGGTGCAGATGACATGACTACAGCTCATCCATGCATCTAGGATGTTGGAATTTGATAGGATACAGAAACTGCAGAGCTAAATTGAAAATGAGGATTGGTCATGTCGCAATAGCGGTACTAAAAAAAATCGGAGTAGGGGCATGTCTAAATAGAGGCATGTCGTAATAACGGTATGTCGTAATAGAGGGTTGTCGTAATAACGGGTGAACCCCAATAGAGCGGTTAAAATTTGGACATATGCTCCTGGTCTGAGAATGTTCGGTTTCTGTCATAGTGCCCGAACAATCCTTCCTAAAATGCATTAAACTATTGTTTACAAAGACGTGAAACTCACTGAGTGGTCAGGGGTGTTCACTGACATGCTCACACAAAAATCGCTGCAAAAGATGCTGTCCAACAGGTGTTTTACCATTCGTTGTAAAACTGTGGAGCTATTTTTCTAAATGCCTCACAACCGTACATTCTTCCGTTGAGAGCTTGAATAATAGACACTCCAGACCAGTTGGTGGCGATAATGCAGCTTTGCGTACACTTGCCAATTACAAGCAAACCACTGGCATAGACCTCTGAAGTTCGCCTACAAAAAAGCTGCCATCTTTGACATCCGGTATCTGGCAATTTTTCCAATGGGAAAATAACATGGGGATTTTGAATTATCGCACCTGTTAGACCCTCGCGGGAATTAAAAAGTCTGAAATGCAACACACATTTGTCCTCTGCTATCATTCACATCGTGTAAGTTCCAAGACATTTTAGCATTAGCCATGGACGTGACTAAGGAATTGCCATACTCTATTATGTCATATGAAGTCAGATCTGATGTGTTAGCCCAGAATAGCATATGCTTTGTACATACATCGTAGCGCTAACTTTGATCTTTTAAAAATGTTTGGATAGCATAGCCTATACGATACCGCGACTGCATAAGACTACAGAAAGATTACAAACAACCCCATTTCCGTTTCCTGCGGTGGAGTAATACCGTACCTCACAGCACATCCAATACAAGTCAATGGAGTTGCACAAAAACTACGATACAACCTGTTGGAAAGCATCTTTTGCAGCAATTTTTGTGTGAGCATATCAGTGAACACCCCTGACCACTCGGTGAGTTTCACGTGTTTGTAAACGAGTGTGTAAGTGTGTGTAAGTGTAAAATACCGAATTTGTCCTTTAACCACCATCACTCAAAGGGTACATAATTTGAAAGGGCGTTTGGCATGATGAAGACCAGGTGGACCAGGTTTTCAGAGCTTTGGATGTGAAGCCCACATTTACACCACAGGTAATTGCTTCCTGTGCCTTTTTGCACAATGTGTGTATGAACAATGGTGACACTGATTCCAGATGAAGACATTTAAAGGGATAGGTATGACCCCCACCCTCCCCGTGAACCAATTGCATACAATGAAACCTCTGGAAAAACACAAGAAACAGACTAGCTGCTCTAGTTTCAGGCAATGTGCAAGCCCCGTGAACATGACAGGTTTTATATGCATGTAAATATGTTGTAGTTGTTTTATGTTCTCTTTGATGGTGGTGGTGGTGGATATGAATGCAGATGTTCTAATCTGCGTACTATATTTTTCATACACATTGCATGGTGTTTTGTATATCTTTTTCAGTTATTACTATTTTGAATTTCATTGATGTTCAGAAACAATGTCTTTGTTAACCAACATTTCTCTTTATTGCCCAATAAAATAAACATAACGGACAAACACATTATATAAAAAATATATTATAACACAGAACCATTACAAAAAAACACATATATAAAAAAGGCACTGAAAAGTATAAAAAACAAGGCACTGAAATGTATAAAACTGAGAAAGTGCAAATAGCAAACATAAACAAAAAATACAGTTTATTGACCATTTTCTCAAAGAGGTTCTAGAAACTCGTCGGTTTGGGCCTCACTCTCCTCATGGCGATTTCCGATTTTATATGAAATCTGCTCTTTATTAAAAGTAGAATCGCCCGATGCAGTCCCACCCTCAATGTCACGCAAAATTTCGATTTTATATCGAAATCAATCGAAATTACATCTCAATCTCGAACTTAAAAGTTAAACTAAACTAAGTTAGCCTACTCAACTTAGCAAGTGAAAAGGTGATCTACTGTATTTACAGTCCAAAGTTACTTTAAAGCTTAAAATGCACATTAATAGTAATATTTAAAAAAAAAGATTGAAAATCGAAACGTGACTTTAAAATCGAAAATTACATCGAATCGAGGATTTGGAGAATCGTGACAGCCCTACTCTTTATGCAACTCCTCAATGAGGTAATCCAGGATAGGGTTGTATCTTCTCTTTTTGGGGGGGTGAGGGAGTTGGGGGGCTTTCCATGGCAGAGGTAGAGGGTTGAGGCATGGCTGCAGAGGTAGAGGGTTGAGACTGAGGTGCTGGCAGCAGATGAGGGCTCAATCTCTTAAAGGAACAAGATATCTTGTCACAAATCTGTTGCTATATATATATATATATATATATGTCACACCTCATGCATCTCCTCATAATACTGCCAGGTCGCAGCGGTCACTTCCCCCCTGTCAGTACCTGACACTGTTTTAGGAGTTCTTAGCTCCTGGAAGGACACACAGCACACACAAAAGTAAATAATAACAAATACATTATGTATTCATTGCCTTGCATTTACATTGAAGATGTAAGGTTTTTTTCTTTAATGGAACATCACATACTTTGTATTTTTGTTTGTTGTTTGTTTGTTTGTTGTCTCGATCAAAATGAGAATTGAGATAGCCCTTCATCTCACGTGCACGCGCAAAACTAAGGGGAAGGGGTAAAATAGAGAATTGAGATTGGCCCTTTATTTCATGTTTAGGTTGGCTTCCCAGCATGTATTGCAATTCATTTACTACATTAGGCTACAATTATGGAATATGGCCATTAAAAAAAATCTTATTAGTTTATTATGAAAAAGACACTGTAGATGTGAAAGTATCACATCTAATCCGGTATAAAGTTCCATGACTACATAACTTCATATTATAAAGGAGGACGTGAAACGGGTAGTCACATCTCATGTTTTTTTTTTTGCTGGAATATAAACGTCCCGTGCATAACGTCACGGTGACAACTAGAAGTACGTTCCCTCAAAGTCTTAAATGTTTGCGGGTTGTAACGGGAACCCTACACATTGTCGAGGAGGGGATGTTCGGGGGGGACGTTATTTTGTTTACTGGGGAGTCCTTAGCTGCTAGCTAGCTTAACAGGGAAAACTATTTATTCTGTGTCCGAGTGTTTCATTGGCATCACACACAAGCAATGGCAATAAAATAGTACACAAAATTATATCAATATGTTGTTATTGCTTATTCAGAGAGAAGTTTATGTTTTGACGCGCCTTGGAGTCCGGAACTAGTGCCAGTTTTGATGTGTGACGGCTACCGTAGTTCTAAACGAGGCAGCGCTTGAGATGTTGGTTGCTATAACTCCTAACCACTATAGGCAGATGTCTTCTTTTATTGGTTCAAATAGTACCTCATTAGACAAGTTATGGCACATACTCTCTCTAATGGCCCTGGAAAGAGGCATACATTTTCCTAACAATCATTCCTGGCCTCATTATTGCTGGGCAATGATAGGGATTCTCTTCTGAGGTCTCGGAATCGGCATCGTTTTCTGCCAGTTGTTCTCGAACACCTTAAGAAATTTGGCCGAGAAGGGAGATCTCTGAATAATTGTTTTCCCATTTCTTCTGTCGTCCTCCACATCCCTTGGTTCTTTGGCCCTGTCTTCCTCATGCAAGGCCTTCAGGTTTTCCTTGACCAGGCTGGAATTATATTTGCCAGTCAGCATTATACAGAAGAACTAGAAGAAACCCAGTGCAGTTGCCATTGTGGTTGTGTTTTGCAACCTTGCAAAGGCATAAGTTGCAAAATCCTTTAACCCTTGGTCAGATTTTTTTTTTTTTACCAATTAGCTGTCTGATAGCCTTCAGGATTTGTGCAGCACATATGTGGAGAACAGTGGTGTTTCCAATTTCTCTCCAGGTCTTCTGATTCCGGCAGATAGAGAAAACACTGTCAAGGTAGCTGACAATACTTTCTCTGTTAAAGGCCATCAGAACACTCTGGAGAAGAGCCCAGGTGTACTCTGTCTATTTGGTGCACCCTCAATTTGGACACGTTTCGAACAAATTGCATCAACCAAAAGGCAAAAGGTTACTGGTGGAATAGAATGCTCATTTGGCAGCATTTTGCTCAAGGTGTAATGTCAGAGGTGCCTTTCTTCTTAGGTGCAGAACAAGAATGTTAACTCTGGTCCCCCCACTTGGAAATGTTGAATGTATCCTGGCATCTTATGAAATCTGACATCGCTTTCTTTCATGATGTTTTGTGTGAGGTACATTTCCATAAACATACCATCATGTAATCGCTTTCCTTTGCCTGTCTCTGATTTGATGGTTTTGAGGACATTTCTGTTGAGACACCTGGTGATATATCCTGCCATCATTTCTGCCAAAGGGATTTTTCTGTGTTCTGTATTAGAGTTGGCTTACTTCTGTATACAGCCCTTGCTATTTTCCCTCTTCTTGTATTGCTAGCTGTCCTGAATTTTCTTTCACTTATTTTGTGTGTTATTTGCTCAATCTGTTGAACTGTTATCCTCACTGCACTGCCTTTTACTGGCTCACTGGCATTTCCATTTAAATATGGGCTGTTCCCCTGCTGTGAGCCTGTTTAACATGGCATGAAAGCCAGAGGGAAATTTCATACATCTTGTTGTTACCTTTAAATATGGGCATTTTATTCACCGAAATGGTGAATTTTTTTGCTGTCACTGGCAACCTCCTCAAAGTCCTTTTAGGCAAGTCCCTCCACTCGGTGGCCATATTGCAACACTTTTTTGGCACTTATCGGGCTTCTATTTCGGGCAGAACTGCTCATGCACAAATCATGACACACCAACCTCGCTCCAGCTGCGAGATCACAACACGATTGGCACGATGTATTCACGATATACCACATGATTGGCACAATGTATGCACATGTCAACTTTTGGCGGCCGAAGGGACGGAATATGTGTAAATGACTGCAGGCCTGATAGCGTTCCGGCGCCACGCCGGATTTCCGGTGTACCGACGTGTCTGCGAGAAAAAAAAATCAGGTTCACGCACGATTGGAATTTCACCATTCACCACATGGCCTTCAGTTGGGCATATTTGGTGGGGGCACAAAGGCCACATGTTGGGGCACTAAGGCCAAAGTTAACCATACAGTAGTCGGCTATTAAACATATTCAAAGTTGTATTTAGCCAACTCACAGCAACAAACTCTTAGTCAGCTCTCATCTGATTTTAATATTTACCGATATCTAGGCGATATTTGTAACATTTTTAATAAGAGTAATGGATGCAGCGTTGGTTTTAGTACATGACGTTATTATTTTGCAGTCACTTCGTCTGTTTTTATAAACCAGAAGGATCAAAATACTTGGCACCAATGGACAGCCTCTTTCATCTGATATGCTTGCCATATCTATGCGATCATGGGTTTGCGAGTAATTCAAACGAGAGTAGGCCTAATGGTTGCGCAGGTGAACGCAGAGAAGTATAGACTGTAAATATGATGCAATTTGATTTAATTTCATAATTTTTTGTAATTTTCATACTTGATCATACAGACAAGTGCGTAGTCTCGTTGGAAAGCCACGTCCAGTACATCTGAAAGATCGTTTGGCAAAGTCTTGGCAACTAGTGCCTCTCTGTGAAGGGAACAATGCGTTGTGCGAACATTTTGGTTTTGCGCTCTGATCCTGCTGATGAAACATTTGGCATTGCCGGTCATCGCATCAGCGCCATCGGTGCAGACACTGATACCACTTTTCCAACTTAGACCTCCCTTTTCAAGGTACTCTGTTGTTACACGGTACTCTTCCGATGTTTTGTGCGGCAAAATAAAAAATTCTATCAAATTTCTCCTCCATCGATAAATCACACAAATCCCAAAAGTTGTGCGTAGCCACTCACGTCGGTTGATTCGTGAAATTGCAAAGAGAATGTCCCACATAGCCTGATATTCTTTAATACGTATTAAAGTATGTCATTAATACGCATAATTTCTGTCCTGTATTTCACAGAACTACAGCAAATGAACATGCACACATACCCCACACACACACACACACACACGCTACAAGCAGAGTTCGAAAGTGGTACCTTTGCGATCTCTTTAGCTGCTTGTGGGCCTTTAGCTGCTTGTGATTGGTTGTCAGATGTCTTTTCAACTTGCTGGGTACCATTGGTTGTCAGATGTCTTTTCAACTTGCTGGGTACCATTGCCTGGACAATTGCATACCACATTACAGGCTCAGGGGGAGAGGGCCTGACGGCTCGCCAGTGAAGATGAATCCGAACGTGAGGTACTTGTCATCATACTGTCTTTTCTTAATCTTGCTGGAGGTCTCTACCTGAACTGAATGACCACAGGATGAAGATGATGATGTTGAGGGCTCATATTCAGATGTATCATCAGATACATACAGCTTTTCTTTTCAAAAACCATGCCCAGATAGCAATTTCCTTTAGGCCGGATCCGCATAAAAGCCTTTAGATCCGCCTGTAGCGGACATACGGTATCTGACTGTGGGCCAGGTCTGCTCCTGATACAGGTTTCAGCTCTGCTAGCAATGCTGTTTTATCACCGGTTTACAGATTTGTCCCAGGTCCAATTTCCACAACTCAACTGGAAGTCAGGAGTTGCGTTTAAAATACAAAACACTGATTTGGCCCAAACCTGTGATACGGATATGAGCCAAAGGACCATTTTTTCACAGCAGACCCAGGTGGTACAGTATGTAATGATATTAATTAAGGTGCTGATTCTGCTAAATTGACTGTCCTTTCCCTACTTAATTGTCAACTGGCTGCTAAAGAAAAAAAAGGTATTTTGGAATGGCACAAATTTAGAAACCATGGGGGTGCACTATGTTCCAAAGGCCACTTCATTTCTACAGTAAGGCTGGAAAAGAAGATATAGTTGGCTCAATATTGATCATATGCTTGTTTCATTATTTTCATTATTACCTAGCAGTGGTAAAAGTAGTCAATTGATGTTTGTGTCAGATCTAACAGTGCTATGAGACAACCCCATATTTTTGCCACGCATGCAGAAGTTCAAGCAGTAACTTTAATCAAGGATCTTTGGTTTGCTCACTATCAATCTTTTGACATTATTTGCCAGCCTGGGGTTGGACTAGGACAGCCCAACTTTTCAAGGTAGGCTATCTGCTTTTTATCTCTGTTGGTTTATTCAGAGAGCAGCCGAGCGATTGATAACTTTACTGTAAGGTTATACTATTATTTTCCAGCAATATGGGCTACTAGCTTAGCTTGAGCAAAACAGCCATCACAATAACTATTTTGGAAAAAACAGTGATAGCGCTAACAGGATCACTGATTATAAAAAACGAGTGTAATTGTGACTTAACCTATTTTCAAAATAAATGGCTAATGTTTATTTTATGTGTTGTTTCAGATTGACCATGGAGATGACTGAGGAAGATCAGCCTGAATATCGATGGGAACAGTGGAATTAACACAACTTAAACTTTGTCTGGGATTGCACTTCTACAGCCAGGTTGTTGAATAAAAAAAATAATAAGGCACTTATGTGTAAAGTTTTTTACCCCCTATTGTGTTTGTAGCCTAGCTTATGTTTATCAGTTGAGCTGTTGGGAAAATGTTACGAACTTTAGCCTGGGTGAACCTATAACGAGCCTGTTAGCAAATGTGTAGCAAACAGCTTTTTCAGGATAATTAATTACCAATCACATTTCACATGTCAAATAAAGCCAGCTGATATATGATAAACGGGTCCGTACCACACACAATAAGCGGACCCGTATTGCATATGATAAGCAGATCTGGAACACGTCAGTAACACAGACTATCATACGGAACTGGGACAGTCTTAGCCCTTATTGGCACCAGATCCGTCAAACGGATCCAGACCAATTTTGGACCGATGTGCGTTTGGATGCCGGATCAGGTCCATTATGCAGATCCGTGCCGGGCGTTGTGGTAGGTGTGGCCCAGTTCCGTCCCAGTGTATGTTTGCTATCTGGGTGTCCATGTTGCTGGCTAATTAACCGTGAGACAACATAGACATTCTCGGCAACTCCTCCAATATTGCACGCTATTTGGAGACGTTATACATGCTACGTTCAAAACACTGATTGCAGCTTCATCTGAACTATTTTCTATGATGTGTGGCCTCCATTTACTTAACTGTGTGATAAAGCCAGAAGAAAGATTCCAAGATGATGCATACATTTATTTCAATTTAATTTTGTTAACCTAGTGTCAGCCACGTTTCTGCGGTACCCCTGAGGATGCCAGACGGAACTCCGCACCCGGTTGAGAAACACTGCTGTAGTTACTGATTCATTGTCTATCTATGTTGTTGGGCTCCCAGATCCAGATCCTCTTCGTATCAGGAGGAGACATAGTAGAGATGAGCCTCCACACAATAGTCTCTGTTCTATTCATGGGTGTAACTTTGCTAATACATGCATGTGTATGTAACCCTGTTGAAAATGTATACATTAATATAAGATTTAAATACATAATTTCATAGTTAATAAATAGTATGTAAGGTTGGAAAGTTAAGATTCATTGACCAGCAATGATGTTATGAGTTTGCTCATTAAGAGAAATGCATATTGGGTAATGTTCATGTTTACTGAAAATAGCATTTAAAATGTTAAATATTTGTTGTTTAATAATATGTTAAAATGCTTTAAAAATGCCTGTAAGAATAGAGAGTTACACAAATGTTTTGTGAATTTATTTTATTTCTGAAAGTTTTAGAATGAGCCAATCACATTCAAGTTCAAAGGACAAGGAAGTGAGTGGTGCGGGAGAGAAACGTGAAGACAAAGTGAAATGGAGTTGGGAGAAAGCACGAGAGAGTACTAGTCGAGAAGCATGTTTGTGGATAGAGAACTGTTTATGTAATGCACCAGTTTAGTAAGTGTTCAACCAGAACTCTTATACAAAGCGTAAATGGTGATAGTTTATGTCGGTTGAGTGGGCGACTCAGCACACACAGACAGAAAGAAGTTTAAGCTAGCTGCTGACTTAGTGGCTAGTGCTTTGCATGGACTTTGCTAACAAGCTAGCAACCAGTGACCTTGACTAGTAAAGCCTGTGTGAAACTGCAAGAAGAACGACAAAGACCCGAACGGAGCCGGATAGCGTTGCCGAAAGTGGTGGACTTTGCGAGGTCGTCAGCTGCATGAATCTTCTCTTCAACTGTCTCATCTTCATTGTGAATCTTCGCCATATCTCCTGCTGCTACTGCTGATCCTCTTGCGCGTGAGGCTACATTCCCATTGAGTAAAGGTACCATTTTTCTTTTTGTTTTGCCTTCGTGGTGAAGCAGCCATTTTGTTTAGGGCTACAACGCACCCGAGCTGCATTCAGGCCTGCATCACTTGAACATTTGAAGGGTATTTACAATTAGTCAAAGTCAAAGTCAGCTTTATTGTCAATTTCTTCACATGTTCCAGACATACAAAGAGATCGAAATTACGTTTCTCACTATCCCACGGTGAAGACAAGACATATTTTACCAATTTAAGTCCACAGACAAACATAACATTCAAGTAAACAAAAAAGTAAGTAAATAAGAGGGCACATATAATAATGAAAAAATAAGAGCAGCAAAATTTGGTTGAAATTGTGCATAGACAGTCAATAAAATACTAGTGCAAAGTCAGGCCAATAAAAGGCTTGGGTAGTTCTGTTTGACCTAAGTAATAAAGAAAGTGGCATAGTGGTGAAAGTTATGTAAGAGCAGCAGAAGTGTTGTGTTTTCAGGACAACAACACCAAGTTGTAAAGTGTGCAAGTGGAGTAGTGCAGTCGGCCATTGTGGGTCCAATGTCCAGGATGTTATGTAGCTGAGGGTGGAGGGGGGAGAGGAGGGAGAGAGTTCAGCATCCTTACAGCTTGGTGTATGAAGCTGTTGGTGAGTCTGGTATTGCGGGAGCGCAGGCTTCTGTACCTCTTCCCAGAGGGCAGTAGATCAAACAGATTGTGAGCAGGGTGACTTGCATCACTCACAATTTTGGTCGCCTTGCGGGTGAGGTGGGTGGTGTAAATGTCCTTCAGGGAGGGGAGTGAAGCACCAATAATCCTTCCAGCTGTGTTCACTATGCGCTGCAGGGCTTTCCTGTTGTATTCAGTGCAGCTTCCGCCCCACACAGCGATACAGCTGGAGAGGATGCTCTCAATGGTGCCTCGGTAGAATGTGGTCATGATGAGTTTCCGCAGGAAGTACAGGCGGCGCTGAGCTCTCTTCGCCAGTGATTCAGTGTTGGTGGTCCAGGAGAGGTCTTCACTGATGTGCACCCCCAGGAATTTGGTGCTGCTCGCTCTCTCCACCACAGCACCGTCGATGGTCAGTGGCAGGTGTTGGGTGTGACCGTGGGTAATTAGACTAGGTTATTTCCGGCTATTTTATTTTCTTGGGCCCTTAGGTTTTCAATGTGAAAGTGTTTGCATTTATGATTTGAAAAGTGATTTTGAAAAGACACATTTAAATACTTACCTACTTTTTCTAAGTAAATCTTTTATACTTTTTATAAAACAGTTGTGGTGAATGACTATTTTGGTATTTTAAGTCAATTAAGAAAAAGAGTAATTTTGGTTAAAAAGTGAAAGTGTTTAAAGGATAAAGGTAAGTCCAAGACATTTAATTGTATGTTAAAGTGTACATATTAAGGCTTAAATAGTGATTTAAAGGGAAAGAGTAATTCATATAATAAGTTAGTAATTACACACACACACAAGTTAAACACTGATTGCACACTGATGACGTTTATTAGTGAAACCCCACTTATTTGATTGATAGTATAGTTAAAGAATTCAGGATAGCCACCTCTCACTATAGCCAAACACGCTAGAGAGGCGCTACATGTATGATCAATTTATTGCCTAATGCAGTGGTCCCCTAACTATGGCCTGCGGGCTGGATACGGATATTTTCCTATTTAATACCTTATTCAGCGTATTGTTTTATTATTTTTATTATTATTATTATTATTATTTGTTGTATTATGTCTTTCCATTTATATGTTTTTGTCCAATGTATTATTATTGATTTGAATTTAGACAAAAAAAAAATGTTGTTTAATGTCATGTAAATAAAGCACTCTTGATTTACAGTAACCTTATTAAGAGCCTATATGCAGTGAAAACAAAAACAGTCATTATTTACCGTTACCAGCAGAGGGCGCATGCAGATTCACTGTTGCCTGGACACCTACAGATTTATTTCCTCCATGAATTTGGCTCATAGACTAACATCACCTGATGTACTAAAAATGTTTTTTTGTGAGAGTTAAAGTGTAAATTGCAGGTTAACCAACTTTTCAGATAAATGAAGGGAAATGAAGCAAGAAAGTAGTGAGTAGTGATTTATCTTGAAAATGTCAACTTTAAATACAATAGGACAAATTTACAGTTATTTTAATAGCTGCATTTATGAACATTCCAGGAAACATTCCAGACACAATGATGACCTCATAAGAGGGAGTCCAGCAAAGTTAGTCAATTAAAACATATGGGATAAGGGATCATACAGTAGTTTATTTTACACTGATGAGGCCAAAAACATGACTACATGTCATGCTAGAGTCTACTACCTGCCTGACACAAAATCCTGATAATATTTTTTCTTTACTGGCAACCATTATTGATCTTAAAATGTGATGAAGAGGATATGGGTAAGTAGCAATGCTTGTAAATGCCAGTTGTGTCACTTGCCATCACATATAGGCCATTGTATAGCCTAAACTAAGGGACTGTTCATTATTTATTTAAGGGGCTACTTAGACTGAGGCTCTAACACCATTGTCAAGTTTGCAAACGACACTGTGGCCATTGGTCTCATTAGCAACAACGATGAGACGGCCTATAGGGAGGAGGTACATGACCGAAAAGCACTGCAGAGGGTGGTGAAAACTGCCCAACGCATCACCGCTTTCTCACTCCCCTCCATCGAGGCCATCCAGGGCAAGTGATGCTTGCGTAAGGCATCATCAAAGACTGTTCTCACCCCATCCACAGACTGTTCACCCCACTCATTACAGGTCTATCTGCATCCGTACCAACAGGCTTCAAGTGGCTTATTGCTTTTCTAAATCTGCTGCTATAAATACCTGGCAAAGTTTCATAAAGTAAAGGCAAAGTAACAAGAAATGTAAAGATTTATTCATAGTCATTCATTCATGGTCATTCTTCCACCAAGAAATATATTTCCTCTATCTGAATGGTTGCCAAGCCACGTCGAGACAACGGCATCTAACGTGATTCAGCCAATCACAATCAAGGACTGGAACTATCAGTTTTGGAATTATTTACAAATTATAAATATATATATTTAAAAGAAATGTACATACAGTAATTACACTTATATATAGCCATATTCTACTGCTCTTCACTGCTATGGGCTTCTACTGCTATCCATCCTGCAAATATACATATTCTTACTACTCTTATAATGTTAGTGTATCTGCACTACAATGGCACTGTTACCACACTGCACATAGCTGTACAAACTGCACATATCTGTCTATATGGTTCATACTGAATATCCATATTTATTCTGTTTTTCTCTTAATATATTCTGTTAATACACGACTATTACTATATATTGTCACTGCTACTACATTGCACATATATATAGACAACATTTACCAAACGGTGTTGCATATAATTGCAAGCAAGCAAAAGGAAGTGAAGAGAAAAGAGAGAGGAAGTGTGTGGAGGAAATCTGTGGTTGTCTTGACGATCACTATAGCGTGCTCTGTTTCTGTTCGCTCAGAGTGCAAAATGGCATCTGGGAACACACATGAAGGTGTGAACAATGGTATTTTTTTGTGTGTGTGTGTGTGTGTATGCAAGTGTGTGTATATGTGTGTGCTCTACGTGTGTGCGTGCATGATTGTTTATGTGTTGTGTGTGTGGGTGTTTAATTGCATAATGTTTCTTTGCGTGTGTGTATGTAAGTGTGTGTATATGTGTGTGCTCTACGTGTGCGTGCATGATTGTTTATGTGTGTGTGTGTGTGTTTAATTGCATAATGTTTCTTTGCGTGTGTGTGTGTGTATATGTGTGTGCTCTACGTGTGTGCGTGCATGATTGTTTATGTGTGTGTGTGTGTGTGTTTAATTGCATATATGTTTCTTTGCATGTGTGTGTGTTTGTATGCAAGTCTGTATGTGTGTGCTCTACGTGTGTGCGTGCATGATTGTTTATGTGTGTGTGTGTGTGTTTAATTGCATATATGTTTCTTTGCATGTGTGTGTGTTTGTATGCAAGTCTGTATGTGTGTGCTCTACGTGTGTGCATGCATGAATGTGTATGTGTGTGTGTGCGTGTGTGCATGTGAATGTGTGTTCAAAACATTAAGACCATGGTCTTTCCTCTCACAGGTTTTGAACTAAAGAGCACAGATGAAATTATCACCTTGTCTCCTGGTGATGTTGCCACACTGCCCTGTCACCTCTCTCCTAAGGCCAATGCTCTCCATATGGAGATCAGGTGGTTTAAAGGGACACAATGTATTTTCCTGTACAGTAATGGTCAGGAGACAGAGGGGCCAGGCTATAAGGGCAAAGTGAGCGTGAACACCAAGGCGCTGCTGGTAGGAGACGTGTCTCTCAAGATGAAAAGGACACGAGAGACTGATATGGGACCATACACATGCCAGGTCATCAGCGGAGAACACAAGGCCTCGGCAAGAGTACAGTTGGTTTACCGTAAGTGTCTGTCTCTGTGCTGTAATTAATTTAGGTTGCATAGGATATTTTAATGAGGAGAGTTCCATGTTTGCTGTATGAGCAAAATATGTACCATATTCAATCAATTACATTATGTATTATTAAAGGTGCAGACAGGGATGACACATGAAGTCACATTACGTTGTGTTTATGTTCATGTTATATTTAAATTTATAACGAGACACTTTTGTGCAAAAAATACTTGCATTGTATTTTAACGAAGGACCAAATGAAGAACACCAGAGGTAGCTCACCCCTACCTTCAGAATTCACAGAGAAGATCCACACAGGGTTTCGTTCTTGTTTGGGGGACAGGCTGCACTTTACAGTTTTTGTAGCCTAGGCTGCCTACAGTGTACTCATGGAGCGGCCAGCTAGCGATCGTGAGGAGGTGGTTGGTAAATGTAACAAACAAATGTTATGGGCTTGAAATCGTCTAAAATCCCTGATTGCACCTTTAATGTCCAAATATCTGCCCCTCAAACAGTTTTCTTTGTTACGCAAATGTATCACAAGTTTTTATATCTGACTCTGGTTTCTCTAGGGAATTCTTCCGAGATGTTCATCAACCCCTGTGAGTATCATATATGTGGTGTAGCCTTAGATGTCTTAACTTGGATTTTGGATTTGATACAGTAGTTGATTTGATTGTGTTCAGTGTTTCCCATACATTGACTTATTTGTGGCGACCCACCACAATATCAACATTGACCACCACACAATGATTTTTCCAGGTTGTACTAAATTGTACTTAAATCTGGTTAGCATCATAACCACGCTGCGCTAATTTGTTAAAAACTGTTGCATAATTTTGCAAACCTACCACCACAAATAGAATTCAATTCTGTGGGAAACACTGGTGTTTCAACCGATACAGGGAAACAATGCCTTAAAAACAAATCAACTAAGCTTCAGGTTGTGGTGGATGCTTATGTCACTGTTGCTAATTATGTCTGTCCTTATATAAAGTCCGCCCAAAACTATTTGATTGGCCCAAACGCACCATGACTGGGCATATAAACTTGTGGACAGGGTGAATGTAAGGAAATTATTATTATCATTGTATAACCATTTGTGTAAGCAGAAATATTGTTGTGCTGAGTTTTAAGAACAGAGAAGTTCAAGTTAAGTGTGCACCCAGACAGACGGGAGCTGCACCCTGTGTGTGTGTGTGTGTGTGGGTGAAATAAGAGTACACCTTAACATGCATAGTTATTTTAATAAGAGTCACCTTAACATGCACAGTTATTTTGTCATACATTTTTAATCAGATACAGTGGGCATCGCTTTCAAATGACCACTTCAGTCGCGCATTACGCTGCGTGAAGCTTTAGTACCACTTTCAGCCACTGTGCGTCGCTCTGCCACTGTACATCGCTCTGCCTGCAGCCCCTTCTGAAAAAGCAGGAGACTTGCCAAGAGTAATCCCAGCCCTGAATTCAATAACAAAATAAATCATGCATAATTAAACATTACCTCGATTTAGGCTACTTGGGTATGGCTTAAGGCTTGACTACACGGTGGTAACGAAAATCGAAATCGAAATTTGCTGTCTACATTATTGTCAGTGTTGGGGGTAA
The DNA here is from genome assembly GCF_017589495.1 of Alosa alosa. Taxonomy (NCBI): domain Eukaryota; kingdom Metazoa; phylum Chordata; class Actinopteri; order Clupeiformes; family Clupeidae; genus Alosa; species Alosa alosa. The sequence continues at coordinate 4,317,844 of NC_063191.1, forward strand.
CGCAACTACACAAATTAAAACAGTGGTGTGATAATTAAGCCAGTAGAGAAAGAACTGTTCAGAATGAATCTGTAGCCTTGGGTAGGTTTCTGCAGAAAACAATGTTGTTGCCAATTTAATACTATCTGGCGACGTTCTCAATAGAGGCTTAGACAACTATGACCCACGTTTTGGTTTTGTAAATTAATTTGCCCTACTTCTTGACTGCAATGTAGTCAATTGACTGCTTGACATGTCATTTTATTTTTCTGTACAATAAACAAATACATCTGCTTTATGCCGCAGAATTACATTCATATTTAGCTGACTTCTGCAGACACGCAAAAAAACACTGCCAGGCCATCCTTAAAAATATTTTCGTTTGCCGTAACCCGACCGACCCTGTCAATTTAGAACCATCCCAAATATTTATTTTTTCCCCCTTTTAGTCCGACCGACTTGCTGGTTGTAAATTTGCGTTAAGACCGACCGAATTTTTTTTTACTCTAAACCATCAATACAAATAAAATACTATTTATTTTAGTAGGCCTAAGTATTGTGAATATAAATTGCCTACACACAAACGTAGGCTCTCTTAAATAAATCTCTACACCATTGGTTTATGCATGTCACACTATGGCCTATACGCTTCGTTTCATTCACACAAACATCTCGACTCAATGCTTATTACTTGGCACGAAGCTCTGGACGAACTGTGCCCAGATCATTTCTTTCTCCCCTCTAGTCTAACGGTGACCGTGTTGAAGAATTGAAATTGGTTGTGGTCTATTCAGCATTTCTCAAAATATGGGCTTAACCCAGATTCAAACTCTTGAACAGGGGACTGATAACTGCTGAGTAACAGCGACTGTCATCAGCCGGCCTTAACGCACTGCGCCACAGAATTGACGGCATGGGTGAATAGGGATAAATAACAATAGAGTACACAACTGTTTCACCAGCACATTTAAATGACTTGACCAAAACCGTGCATAACTGGAGGTACACCTGTTATCTGAGCAGTCTGTATGTCCTCATTTTGCGAATGCGAGGACGATATGAGTCTGTTGCATAGATGTCCGAGGCACGCATAATGTTTGAAAACCACTGGCTCGTAATCACAATAATTTAACACACGACAGTTGGATACTTCATCATGTTCCCATGCCTACATTTTGGTGAGTAGCATAGAGATCATTAAAACAATAAAGTATGACTCTCCGTTTGGGACATCGAAAACTTATATTTTTAATAGGGTAGACTACCGTTGGAGATGCTGACTTGCAAAGGCCTCGGGATAACACGTTATCTCCACTATCATCAGTCAATGCCTCCTTGATCAAAGTGGGGAATGAAAGAAAAAGTTTGAGAACCACTGGCTTAACAAGTGTAACCCTCTTTTGCCTCAGAGGGGTGTGCTAGTGTAACCTGGGTCCTAGGGTATGGTTCTCACCTTTTAAGCCTGCTGTTTAACCAGAGTAGCTTAAGCACCCCTACGGTATAAAGGTTATACTTTGCTCTATTTAACCAGTGAGTGGAGACGGAGTCAGTATAACAAACAAGAATGTATTATAAAACACAATAAAATCACACTATGACAATGCAAATTAATAAGACTATATGTACAAAATATCCAACTATGTATGCCCAGCTACTAGGCCAAAGTCAAATAGACTGGACCACCTTAAGGGTCAGTCTCTGCGGAAAATATTTAAACAGGATATCAAAAGTAACGATTCAAATATATATAATTCTCTGTGTGGATAGAAGTTTTTAAAACTGTACACCAAAAAGTAGCGATTAACACGGTAAGTATAGATTAGTCAATAAAGCCCTGTGTGGAAGTACATGTACTATAAAACCATGCACTAAACAGTATGATTCAAAAGGTAAATATAGATTAGTGATAAAAGCCCTGTGTGGAAGTACGTGTACGGTAAAAGCATACACTAAACGGTATGATTCAAAAGGTAAATATAGATTAGTCGATAAAGCCCGGTGTGGAAGTACGTGTAAAACGATACACTAAACAGTATGATTCAAAAGGTAAATAGATTTGACGATAGAGCCCTGTGTGGAAGTGCGTGTAAAACTATACAATAAACAGTAGTGATTCACAATCTCTACTCTCCGTTTGCAAACGGATAGCAATAACGTTACCCTGAGATGACCGGTCACTCAACATACAGTAAACAAATAGACATTACATATAAAAGCCGGCAAAATAAAATAAAACCCCCGTTGCAGGCCTGTTTCAGTTCGTGTTGACAGGTGACGTGTTGTACTCACGGTCCCTTTAGTCACAAACCGCAGCAGAGTGTGGCTCTCCTTGCGTTCCCGCACAATAGGGCGATCCCGATCAACAAGTGGATTCGTAGCTTATCTCCTCAGAAGGCGGAGGAACCACTGGCTTTCTCCTGGTCACCAGTGGCGCTTATCCGGGTGGCAGTGCTCCCTCGACAGCTACTCAGTGGAACCACAGGCGTGCCTGGAATCCTGTGGCGCTAACTGAGCAGCAGTTAAACTAAAGAAATCTCAGCGAGACGTTTCTTATTACACGTTATGTTTACCTCAGAGCAACTGACTGCTAGCCTAACGTCACTCTTAGCTAGAAACTAGCAGCAATATGCTAGATTAATCTCCCCAAACTGAGGGGCTGAAAATTAATAACGTTAACGTCGTAACTAAAAGGTAGACACCTGTGCCGGCATATACCCCACTCGCTTCTTGAGACGGGGTTAACTACCTACTTTCACTGTAACTTACTATTTTTGGTAGTTACTTATATAGTCGGAACCCAAACTTCTTGCGTCTCGTCATTTCTCACTCTCTCCCTCTCCTTCTTCTGTGTGCGTGTGTGTGTTCCACCCCTCTCCCCCCACCAGATCCCACCCACTGAGCAATCTGATAGGCGGAGAGTGGTAGCTGACATTTAACTGGTCCTATGATATTCCTTGTCTCTGTTATCAAGCTAGGTTTTCCCCACCATGAAAACTACAGTTCATCTCACACAAACCACAAAGTAAACAAAGTAGCAAAATGACAACAGTCCATTTGGGAGAATAACTAGCTATACCGTGCAGGTTAGACAATAATGCCTAGTGTAATGCCACTATAAAATGCCTTTTGTGAAAAATCAGTTAGTTAGTAGCTAGAGGGTTGTGAAGTAACCCTGGGCTACACAAGTTACCTGAAGTCCAGAACACACAGAATATTGCAACAGAAAGTTGCCTTTATAATCAACTACTATTTGTTCCAACAGCATTCAAACAAAGCCTTTATAAAAGTGAAAAAATGTTATTCTATAAGAAGTAAAATAAAATACTGTTACTGTAGTAACTGTATCCCAAGTGTAGCAGGTAGACCTTCTCTGCCTGCTATTTTCCCCCCATAGCACCTGTAATTGTAATTGTAATCCTGTAATTCATGTCCACTGTGTAGTTACGAACCTGAAAGCGGTACAATCTCTTAGATTCCCTGATGCACTAGGCCTCAGGGTGGCGTAGTCAGGCTACTGTGATTGGCCCCTTGGCCCTTCCTATGTACCACCCTGTTACACAAGCTTCAGCTCCCCACGTCTGTGACAGGCAGACGTGACACCGCTAAATTATCAGCTTCAACCCCATACTGAACGCGTAAGACCGTTAGGCCCATCACTGTGGGGTGCGGTAGCCTAGCCTACTCTCTGGGATTTAAGTCAAGCAATATAACCATACAAATGTTTCAAAATGAGTAATTTCGGCTTTGTCTGAACTGGCCATTGTAGGCTACGTGAAAAGTAGTAAGTAGGCCTATTCCCTATCCAATGATATCGGCAAATGTTTGTTATCCAAAGTAAGAATTTCACTTCACCATGCACCTTCGACAATGAATAGCTCATTACACTTATGTTACTGTTGAACGTAGGCCTAACTGGTATCATTACAAACATTATTCTGTGTCCTAAAAACTGGCATTTTATGGCATTGTGTCATGTAAGGTCCTTGCAAAATCTAGAAATGTGTGAGGTGGGCAGCGGGGGACAATTGAGACACACATTGGATTGTGTTATTACTTGAACATTCCCCACTATCCACAGCTGTGTATCGGGGGCAGGAGGATTACTGTTAGCGCAGGCTTTATATAAAATTCTTCAACAGAAGGCCTGCCTCGAATGCTGGCTTGCCCAAAATAAAGGCCTGTGGTTTGCGCAGCCTACAGTAAGTAGGTTAAATAACAGACCCACCATAATGTGCGGTATGATGATTTTTTACGAGCAAGATGTTCTTGGTGCCCTGCATGTTCTTAAATAACAATGATCATCAGTAGCCTAATATTCGACCATTATTTTGTGTAAATGGGCTATGCATTGGGTTAGACACCAGGGGCCATATTCACAAAGTCTTTTATCTTACCACTAGGAGCAGGGTACTCCTAAATAGCAATAAAATATTTTAGCTATAGGAGTTTCTCTTATTAAGTTATTCACAAAGCCTTTCAGACCTACTCTTAGTAAGGGAAAATGACAACTCCTGAACAGATTCTGGAGCTGAGCGCTCTAGAATCTTTGACTAACAGTCTAAGAGTGAATGAGTCTTCGTTGCTATGGATGAAGTTATTACTCATGCACGAGCTTGACTGAAGTGACCACCTTGATTGGCTGATGATTGTAACGCGGGAATAATTCCAAACACCTCCCTTACGATGAGTGGCAGGTGACTGGTCTGAGAATGTGTGTGCTACACAAGGACGGAAGATGATGAATAACTGAATAAAAAGGCCTAGCCTAAATGCAAAACAAATAGCCTAGTAGCCTAATGAAACATACGGATTGATGTAGTATCTTTGTAACATAATTTAATTAATCTGTTACTATGCCTATGCCTACGTTTGCAAAAGAGAACATTTTAATTTGATTCACAATAATGTTACATTTAATTTACATGTTGACAAAGAGTAGCCTAGTTTTGGTTGTTGTTGGTGGCGTTATTGCATGTTAGTTATGCCTACAATGCAAAATGGCTTCCTCACGATTGGAAGCTCCTGTAGCCGCATAGGATTTCAAAACAGGCGAAATGCCACAAAACCGGTTTGTGAATAGGTCTGTGAGTTAGGAGTCCTCTCGACTTCTTTTAAGCTGTCACAGCTGGTGGGAAGGTGTAATTTGTTGGGGACAGGGCCGGATTAACTGGGCACAAATGTCTGATGGCCCCCCCTGCCCCCCCAGTCAATGTGAATCGGGTGGTTAGTTAATAGGCCTATCGTGAAGATTTTTCCTGCCATCTAAGGCACGAGCGCATCTGTGAGGCCAAGCCTCACCAAGTAGCCCGTTTGTTTCCATTTAATTAAACTGCTTTATAGGCTATGCCGAAATAGTTTTCAACGTTTTGAATATTAGTGTCGGGTGAATTAGGAAATGTTCTCAAAGTAGCCTTATGGCTGAAAGCTGCTTGGGATCCCCCCCCTGTCAAGCAATATAACCATACAAACGCGCACACTCATTGTTTCAAAAGGAGTAATTTCGGCTTTGTCAGAACTAAGCTATGGACGACACGGCATGCCAAATTGAAAATAAATGAACGCAATGCAACACAACACAGACCCCGCTTCTCTCGCGTCAGTCACTGACATGAACGAAACACAGAACCCGCTTCTCTCACGGCAGTCACTGACAGTAGCCTAGAATAAATGCATGGGGAAAAAAACTTCCCCATGACAAAGACATCGTAAAACACTGAAAGTTAATATTTTGTCACTATAACATACATCTGTCCTTTGTCAAATGTGTTATGTTCCACGTAGCCTATTGCGTAATTCTGCTTCATAAAGTTGAACAAATACATTTGCTTATTTCACAGAAAAATATAAATAGCCAGTTAAGGTCTACAGTGCAGAGTTGGTAGGCCAACTTGGAGTGAACATACAAACAGGGGAAATTCTTTCTCTAGTAGCTGAGTAGCCTCAGGTGCGCCGCGTGACATAAGGCGAACATGCAAGCGCCAATGAATCGTGCTCTCACAACAATCATGCCGTTAAACTTAAATAGGTTAACATCACTCTAAGTTCGCCTTCAAGCAAGGAAAACGGTGATTTGAAGACATCTGTTTCGTTGGAAGGGCAAGGGGTAGCAACAGGGCAACACAGAGACAGGCCCGATGGCAGGGCTGTTATGAGAGTATTAAAATATGGGATATTCTACGGGAAAACATTAAAACGGCAAGACAGCAGGGGAAAGTTAAAATACATGAGAAACACGGAAAAAGTTGGCATGCATTGTTTCGGTCCCTGTGCACAGGGATTATTTGTCATATTATTAATCACATATGACAGGGGCAGTGGTAGTGTAGTGGTTAAGGAGCTGGGCTAGCGTGCAGTAGCCTGAAAGTTGTCAGTTCAAATCCTGGCTTCCCCGTTGAGCAAGGCACTTAACCCCAAGTTGCCCCGGGGACAATGTAATCCCTTGTAACAGTGGTCCCCAAATGTTTTCTTCCGAGGGCCAGCTCACTATGCCTGGCTCTAAGAGAGGGCCAGAGATTCGGAGTATATTAGTAAACATAAATAGCTTAGTGCTGTGAACAACAGCAGTCTACCTTAGTTGAATATTCCATTACATTTAATCATAGGCTACTGCAATTTAATACCATTATTAGCTGTGTTTATATTGCCATCATTTACATATCAGTGTAAAATGTAGCTCAAATGAAACAATACTAATAAAAAGACTTTAACATTCCCAAAAGTATTAGCAGGGAGTCCCAAAAGTGTATTTTATCCAAAATGTGTGAACTCTGAACTCTGTGTATTTGCATACACAGCTCAAGTTAATGAACAAGCAATATCCTACAAATAATTTGAAGTTCTCAAACTATGAGAGTTTTATGAAGTGCAGGCAAAAACATCTGAAATGACCACTTTCACTCACCTGATGAGAACTTGTGAATTTGTGTGAACATTTGAATGAGTGAATAAAAAATAGAAATAATTATCCCAGAAAGTCCCAGAAATATGACTTGAATAGAAGTTAGTTAGTTAGTTATTAAAAATCAATTGATACACTTCTAGAATACTTTGAGCACTAATGCAGTCAGCCTCTTGCATTGTTTGCAGGTAGGCCTACGTTTCATTCCGTTTTCAATGGCAAACGCAAAACAGCGCCAAAACAACCACCAGTGGACAAAAAGAGTATTACATGTGTACTGTTAAGACTCGCCATAGAGAATGAATGGGGGAAATTACGGAAGTTATAGTTTGACGATGTCGTACTCCCATGCGGGCCAGATGCTATATACCGCGGACATGTTTTGGGGGGCCACCCGTAGTTTGGGGACCACTGCCTTGTAATATAGCTGACATATGTAAGTCACTTTGGTCAAGAAGTGTCTGCTAAATGTAATGTAATGTAAATGATTATTTGTGAAATTGTGTAAACAGGCGCAACACATTTGAAAAGGAAGGACTGGTAGCATTCTGTCGGAGGGTCATTGAACAATTTCTAGCAGGCAAGGGAGGGTCATGCAACTTTTGACTTTTGCACTCAAAATTCCTCCGGTGGCCCCTTCAATAAATAACGAACAGTCCCTAGATTGCTGCTGGGCTATATGTCTTGGTTCATGTCTGTTAACAACTCATTGCCGTCAAACACGTAGCCTATCTCGCGGTTGCATCCTTTAAAAACAAACATGCAATGTGAACGTCTGGGATTGGGAAGAGCACTAAATGCTCTACTGAATAAGCATGAAGTCAAACCTTTAAATGAAAAACACTCTTTTAATCTCTAATGAAGTAAACTTGTGACTATCGTTTATCGCCAGTGGTGGAGGAAGTACTGAAACTCAGTACTTAAGTAAAAGTACAAATACACAGAGAAATATTTACTTTTAGTAAAAGTAAAAGTACCACAATGACAACCCTACTTAAGTAAAAGTAAAAAAGTACCTGCTTTTAAATGTACTTTTAAGTATTAAAAGTAAAAGTATTTGCATAATGATTTATTCTCTTAATATCTATATTCTAAAGGAAAAAATCAGTATGGGCTGTGGCATTTTAATTAAGCTAGTTTTAGGTTATACTCGACTAGATAGTTTTAAGCTAATGCAATTGTGCTTGCCACCTGTGGCCCAGTTTACATTCTGACCTACAAGACTGTAATTCTGGTTACTAGGGTAATCTGCTGAGTAATATCATTCAGCAAAACACGAGAGCCTGAAGTTTAACGGGGTAGACAAGGGAAACGTCGGGTGGATCGTAATGCCAATTATGCTGATTGAACAGAAAAGTTGCTGAGAAAGGTGTCTTTATGATTAAGTTCAGTTTCACTTGTGCAGGCGATAGACATTGAATGGCCACGTTACTACCCCCAATTGTAGGCTATGCATCTTTATTTAATCACACACAATTAAAGAATATTTCCTAATCTGGAAAATGTTACGTTTTTTTTCCCGCCACCGGTTCATTAATAGTCTACCATTCATTTGTGCGCAAATGATCAGGCGTGTGACAGAAGCATGGGCATAGCCTGTAACTTCGCTGATCCGCGGATAGCAATCTCATCGGAGAGGAGGCCCTAACGCTGCAGATAACAGACAGAGAAAGGCACAGAACACAGTTGCATGTACAGTGTAGCCATGGGTCTGGTGAAAGCAGCCTACCGAATGCAGATGGCTACAAGCTCACGCTTTGCCTGGTCTAGACTAGAAGCTTATGTTTCTAAGAATTCGCGTGAAGGCTCCAGAATCTTTGGTAGCAACCCGCCCCTGGTAAAAAAAAGCGTGTTTGTCAGAGAAAAAAAAACTGATCATAAAATGTATCGTAAAAAGGAACGATGGTGTTGTAGAAATGTAGTGGAGTAAAAGTACAGATAATTGCTGTAAAATGTAAAAGCAAAAAGTCAAAAGTATGCACTATACATTTTACTTAAGTAAAGTACAAATACGTGGAAAATTTACTTAAAAGGCTGAGACACGGCAGGTGAAAACATCGTTTTTCATGCACTGGTCAATTCGAGATTTTGAGCTAGTATGTTACCTTAGCATGTATTCTATCACACTACTACAACAAAAAGTCCGATTTACACATTTAGGTGTTTATTTCATTATATTGTGTCTACCGGCCTGTATATTTCTCCTAAATTCAGCAAAAGTTAGCATTCTAACCTTGCATGCACTCATGACCGTGGTCCAAAACATAACATGTGTACTACCGTTGGAAAGCTCTGTTTTTCCTGTATCACGCTATGTGATCCATATATGGACACTTCCTTTGTATCAGTAACCAATCGCTTGAAAGTTCAAAGGCGAGTCTAGGCTGAGAAGCGGAATCTCATTGGCTGTCTTTCAAGGCTGTTTTTCTCAAAATGAGTTTCCACTCACACTCTGAGCTCAAAAACTCCACTTCAGAAGCATACATACACCAAACTTTCTAGACTTATGCCTAACTATATGTCGAAGATTTCTACAGAGGGGTTTGTTGATATATTATTCCTAGCCTGACTTACATGACATTTTATGCCTAAAAACATGGAAAAAGCGATTTTTTAGGGCTAGTGACATAATTTTCTGATTTACAGGATAACAAAAGTAGATATTCATAAATCCCTCTGTAAATGTTTTTCCCATCTAATATCTGAACACAATGAAAACATAATTTTGAACTTGGCTGTATCAATGCTCAGGTTTCGTGCCTTAAAATGTATGCAAATTAGCATATTTAATTAGATAATGCCTAATTTGCATATGTGCTTTGATAAATTACAGCAAACTTGTAATACATTTTTTTTTCTCATATTAATGTAAGTAATCAACTGGGGAAGTTTCATAGTGATATCTGCTTGTTAAAAAATTTACCCTATTCACCTGTAGTGTCTCGCCTTAAGTACAGTAACGAAGTATTTGTACTTCGTTACATTCCACCACTGCCTATTTTCTGTGTGCATCTGTACAATAAAAGACACAGCTTTGGGCTGCAGAGTCAGAGACTGATGGTAAAAGGAATCCTTCCTTACACTAGCACGCTCTCCTCTTGGTACCAGAGTTTGTGGGCAAAGCCATACTATGTGTTGTGGTTCTTGTATCTATGTGTTGGGGTTAAATTCCCTGACAGTGAATTTAGGTTGGCTTCCAGACTACAACTCCACAACATATGCACAGAAAGACAAGGCACAGACCCTTGATCTGACTCTCACAGTCTCCTCACTTTCTCAGCAGAAGAAACTGTGAAAGGCAGCTAAGAGTTGGGAAAGCATTTCCGATTTCACTGGAGCAGGGCCTTTATTTTGATTGCTAATATAAGTATGTGTATTTGTGTCTACACATTCACCCACACACACTACATACTGTATGTGCATCAGAACATAATCACAGACAACTGAATGGGTTTTGTTTCCATGTTAACTGTTAATCTCCTGCATGTCTCTATTCTGCTATAACAGTTATCAGGGAGGAAACTCGTGAAGAGAGGTATGCAATGAAAAACTCTGTTCAAACTTTAGGTCAGTATGGATCCCTTTATGTTTGGCTCTATATGACTGGCAGCTGTCTATAATATATTTGCCTTTAAGCACTATAAGGTCTGACTGTATATCCTTGTGGTTTCAATTAGCTTACTGTCCTTAGAATCAGAATTAAACGTTTTATTGCTTACTATCATAAGGAATATGATCCGGTCGTTGGTGTCTGTAGCTGTATGTATGTACCAAAAATATAAATGTCATAGCAGATCATTTTTACATTTTTATTGCCATTATTATATACTGTGTGTGTGCGTGTGTGTCTTTAAATGACACTTAATGGAATTATACATCAAATACAAAAAGTTAAGCAAACCAATGGATTGTCAGTTTGCATTTCATATCACTACTACTGTATGCCATTGCTGTTTCCATGTTACTTCTACACAAATTGTTATTTTACGTTTGCACATTGGTGAGGGAACTACTGAATTTCAACATTTCATTAGGCTACACTGGTTCTCGTCAAGTCACTGAATTGGCAAAAGAGAAAGACAAGACAGTAAAGGTGAAAGAAAAGCTACGGGGGTCACTGGAAAAGAAACCACAGGAGCTGGCAACCCCATCACTGAAAAAAGAGATGAAACTAGAGAGAGAGAAACAGCTGGAGGAGAGAGATAAACAGCTGGAGGAGAAAAACAAACAGCTGGAGGAGAGAAATAAACAGCTAGAGGAGAAAAACAAACAGCTGGAGGAGAGAGATAAACAGCTGGAGGAGAAAAATAAACAGCTGGAGGAGAGAGATAAACAGCTGGAGGAGAGAAATAAACAGCTGGAGGAGAGGGATAAACAGCTGGAGGAGAGGGATAAACAGCTGGAGGAGAGAGAGAAACAGCTGGAGGAGAGAGATAAACAGCTGGAGGAGAAAAACAAACAGCTGGAGGAGAGAGATAAACAGCTGGAGGAGATAAATAAACAGCTGGAGGAGAGGGATAAACAGCTGGAGGAGATAAACAAACAGCTGGAGGAGAGAAATAAACAGCTGGAGGAGAGAGATAAACAGCTGGAGGAGAGGGATAAACAGCTGGAGGAGAGAGATAAACAGCTGGAGGAGATAAATAAACAGCTGGAGGAGAGAGAGAAACAGCTGGAGGAAAGAAACAAACGGTTGGAACAGAGAGACAGACGGCTGGAGGAGAGAGAGAAACAGCTGGAAGAGAGAGATAAACGGTTAGAAGAGAGAGACAAGCAGCTGGAGGAGAGAAACAAGCAGCTGGAGGAGAGAGATAAACAGCTGGAGGAGAGAGACAAGCAGCTGGAGGAGAGAGACAAGCAGCTGGAGGAGAGACAAGCAGCTGGAAGTAGTACAACATCAGATGGGTGAATGAGTTCCATGATTAGCATGTTTAGCTGTCTACCCTACACATGATTTAGCTGTCTACCCTACACAAGTCTATATAGATATATGTGGTACCTTTTTGTCAAATAACTTTTTGTACCCTCAAATCCATCCACAAAATTAAAAGATGAAAATTGAAACAGTTTGTACCGGTAGAATATATTCAATTCAGTATATAAATTGGGTAATACTGAAAATTGTTTGTGTCATTTTCTTTGTAAAGTCAAAAACTAGTTTTACAATTAAGTCCTGACACACACAACTTACGATACATATGAGACACTTTTGATCCCCAAGGATGTGCCAAAGTCTGTGTACCTGCAGAAAATATGTAACTGTAGGATGATTTGTAGTTGTAAAACCAATCCATACCCATAAAATAGATTTGTAAGTGTAATGCATATTTGTAATATTGACAATTACTTGTATGAATCATTTTAACAGTTACATATTATTTCTACAGTTTCAAAATGTGATACACACATACAAAACATATGATTCAATTTAATTCCATATTACTGCCAATGGAAGGAAAAGTAGGTTGTAGATGTGGCAGCAATCTGGTTAAAAGGGAGAAGGGGAAAAGGCAACATTTCAGTCACACACATAAGTGATGAACAGCACAATTAGTGCAAACATACAAGGCACTAGGTCCAAATAGTTGATTACAGTGAATGCTGTTAATTAAAACAATAAATAAAATCTATTTTTGGAGCCTATAGTCTGCAGACATTCTCCTTCCTCAGTCTCTGACATGTTTTTCTCCCAGTGTCTCCTGCTGTGTCTGAGCTGAGGCTGGTGCTGCTGGGGGGGAGCACAGCTGGGAAGAGGGCAGCAGGAAACACCATCCTGGGCACTCACACACACATCCACAGAGACCCAGCACAGTGAGAGCAGACAGGGGGAGGTGGCTGGGAGACGGGTGACCGTGGTGGACACTCCAGACTGGTTCTGCAGTGGACTCTCTGAGAAGGACATGAGACAGGACGTGGGGCTTTGTGTCCGTCTGTCTGCCCCAGGACCTCACGCCTTCCTCCTGGTGATTCCAGTGGAGCCGTCTGAAGGGGAGGAGAGGAGGATGCTGGAGAAAATGGAAGATATTTTTGGGGAGGGCTGTTGGGGGCACACACTGATCCTCTTCACCCATGCTGAGGGGCTGAGAGAGAGGAGTGTGGAGGAGTTGCTCCAGACAGGGAGCCAGGAGCTCCAGCAGCTGGTAGAGAAATGTGGCAACAGGTGTCACCTTCTCAACATTAAGGACAGACCTGATGACACTAACATCACTCAGCTGCTAGAGAAGATAGAAGAGATGGTGTCAGGAAACAGAGAGAGAATCTACAGCAGTGAGACCTGAGAGGCTGAGACAACAAAGATAGAGAGAAGAATGAAGGAGGAATTGAATGAATGAAGAGAAAGGAAAGACAAGAGGAAGACAGATGAAGAGTAAGCATGAGAAGGAAATGAAAAACCTTTTGAACAAATTGAAGGGAGAAATTCAAGAGAAAGAAGAATATATTTTTGTATCTAGAGGGAAGAATAGCAGAGCTGCAGAAAGAACTAGAGGAGGAAAAGAATGGAGAGAACAGGTGAGAGCTGGAGACAGTTGAAGGAAGAGAGGGAGAAAAGAAAAGAGGTGGAGATGGAGAGACTGCAAGAGGAGTTTCAGAAAGAGAAGAGAGAGATGGAGGAGAGACACAGAGAGGAGATGGAGGAGATGAGACAGAGCAATGAGAGAGACCAGACATGTGAGAAATGTGAGACACAAAAAAGTGAGTAACCTCATGAAGGTCATCCGGACAGATCTGATGACAAACATCAATGTTTTTAAAGTGAATATGGAGGCAGAGTTCAACAGACAGATGGAGGAGAAGACTATGGAGAGAATGAGACGGATGATAAGACGAGAGTCTCAGGGTAAGATTATGTATCAGGCCTCTCAGAGACTGGACACATCTCTCCGCAGTGTAAAGAGCTCTAATGGTTAGGCCAGGATCTCAAAATCCTCCCCCAGGTTAACTTGCACTGTATTTCAAAGGCTATATTTGGAGCGTACATATATATTTTGGCCAAATTCTTATTGCCTGAAAGTTCTTCTGGGTGGAAACAAATACACACAGTCTGCTTGTTTTATTTGTTAAAAGGGTCATCATCTATAGATAATTTGTTTTAAATTACAAAAAAATATGGTTAATGTTTTACATAAAAGATTTACATAAATGTTTTTGCCTGAAGAAGACCCAGCAGGGTCGAAACGTTGCCTTTTGTGCATTAAATATATGGGAGTCAAAAGCAGTGTTGCGGACATTATATATTTTTTCGAATGTTTTACATCTCTAACATTATTGGGAATTGCCAACTTAAACCTGTGCCAGTGTCATGCTTCAAACAATATATTGGGTATTTCTGACAGCTTCTCCATTTCTGTTTGTTTTATCTCATGTTCCTGGTGCCCCCTAGTGGCAAAGCTCCTGAGCTGATCAGTGTTGGATTCGGCATGTGAGGAATATTACTGAGTGTGTTCAAACTCAGTCATTTTTTTTTTTTTTATTTTTTTTTTTTTATTAAAGACATAATACAAATATACAACTGAAGATAATACAAAAGTGAAACAGTTCGGTTACAATTATACAAAATAAAATTACAAGATGCACAAAACAAAGACAACAATTAATAAGTAAAAAAAAAAGAGAAAAGGAAAAAGACAATTAACAAGGGGAATTAACAACATTATTGTAATGTTTAAGCAATGTTGTAGCTTTTTTGCTATCCAATCTTTTAACAATTTCAAGAAAGGACTCAAGTTCAGCGCTAAATTGTTGTACATTTGGGGTGGCTAAAGCAAATTTTTGCTTGTGTAGTTCAAACTCAGTCATTTAAGGAGAGCAAACGTACTGCATGACGCCAGCATGCACAGGAATGTGCTATGTGTTTCTCTCACATAATGTCAGAGTTGATAGAAGAAATAAAAGAAACTGACAAAAAGTGTAATTCCCAGCAGGGAGCAGGTGTGTTTGCCCTCCTGTCTTGAGTTTAATACATTGGGACCCATTAGCGATGAGCTGCAGTGGGGATAGAGAGACCACATCAGGCGGAAATGTGACACTCCGTTGTGGTTTGCAAATAGAGCTGTGCTCTGAGAACAGGGCATTGCCAGTGACCTTGCTTGTTGTGTGATGTTTGTTTACAACCTAGGACAGCCAAAGGAAGGAGATACTGTACTTTAAACAACAGCAGGTGTTCTTGGTTAAAATATAATGTACATTGTTTTTGACAAAAGTGATACATACACCCTGAGCTCGTCATTCTCTGGTACAACACATGCCTCCTGCTACAAACTCCACCCCCCGACATGTTCCACTTCCTGCCTTGTCCTCAGCTTGCACTCCACAGACAGACGTTTATCTGTTGTCTCTGTTAAGTTTCTGTTTTGATAGTGGTAACGTTACTTGGGTGAAGTTCGTAGGCTACAGGTAATAGTACTAGTTAGCAAGTTTGTTGCCTACATTGCCCGGTTGTGTGAATACCTGCGGTGTCTGGTTATACAGTAAGTACATGTAAAGACAGAGAAATATGTCTGTTAAGTGTATTATTGGCATGTTAGGCTAATCTGGAGTGTATAATGTTTAAAATGCTAAAGGTTACTAGCCATAAAAGAATCTTGAGTTACTATGATGTTTTGGTTAGTAACGAGAATGTATGTAGGCTATCCTGTCTTATCTTGCTTATGAGATTGATATAAGTAAAATGTGTTGAATGATTGTGAATGATCATGTGATTGTTATTTTATGTTTTTTATTTATTTTCAACTTTATTCAAGACACAAAGGTCCATAGAGACAACACAGTACAAATATATAAATATAAAACAATACAAAACATTTAAGAATGATGCAGATGAGGCATCATTTAAAAAACATATACAGGCTTTGGGTCCAATGTTTCCAAAAGCAAGATGTGTACCTTGTGTCACTCTTAGAGACATCAGCTATGGACACAATAATCATATTCTTAGACCCTGTCAGTCTGCACATGAATCTATACATAACATTTCTTAAAACAGCGTTAAAAGTGGGCACATTGTTAGACACAAACATTTCACTGGCACTACTCCACCTAGGGATTTGAAGCACAATTCTCAGTGCATCATTATAAGCCTCTTGAAGTTTTTTCATTTTTGACTCACTAAAATTAACCCACAGGTGGGCAGTTTACAGATATATTGTAATGCCATAATGGTTTATTATAATATAAAGAGCTATTTGTTTCTCTATAATTGATCCTTTGCTGATTACATCTCTGCTTCTGGTTTCTTTTAGGAGAGACAGGAGTCATGTGCTCTGGTAAGTGACATGTTAATAACAGCCGTCTAACTGCCATCCATTGCACACCATGTCCATATTTTCTATGCATGTTTTAGAATTCAAATAAAGAACTCTGCATTAATAAACCTCTAACATGCTTCAAAAAATGTAATGACGGATGGAAGTTTCAGAGTCTGTAAACGTGAATGACACAAAGTGAAGTTGTTTCACTTCTGAAGACTGCTTTGACACAACAGACTGGGAAATGTTTAAGCAGGCAGCCACCTACAACAACCGGACAGACATAGAGGAGTATACAGACACTGTAACCTCTTACATCACCAAGTGCATCGATGATGTGACCCACACAAAAGACATCATCACTCGGGCTAACTGGAAGCCATGGCTGACAGGGGATGTCCTCAGGCTGCTGAGGGCCAGAGACAAAGCCTACAGAGCTGGGGATGAAGCTGGCATGAAAACAGCGAGAGCCAACCTGTGGCATCAAGGAAGTGGCATCAAGGAAGCAAAAAAGGAATACACTCATAAGATAACCACCCACTTCAAAGACAGCAGGAACGCACAAAGCCTATGGCAGAGCATTCAGGCCCTCACGGACTACAAGCCCGCGCCACAGAGCTGTGAGAGCAACATCCCTCTGCTCAACAACCTGAACCGCTTCTTTGCTCGCTTTGAAGCACAAAACAGCACCTGCCCACAGAAGACACATCCCCCTCTACATGAGCAGCCCCTGTGCCTCTCTGCCGACAGCGTAAAGAGGACACTTGCTGCTATCAACACCCGTAAGGCAACAGGTCCAGACAACATCCCAGGTCGCGGCGGCTGAAGGACTGGGGAGCTTAAGGATGTCTTCACAGACATCTTTAACACTTCCCTGAAGCAAGCCATCGTCCCATCATGTTTCAAAGCTGCCACCATCATACCTGTGCCGAAGAAAACTGCTCCATCCTGCTTCAATGACTACCGCCCTGTGGCACTGACACCCATCATCATGAAGTGCTTCGAGCGGCTTGTCATGTCACATATCAAAGCCATTCTCCCCCCCACCCTGGACCCCTTCCAGTTTGCATACCGAGCCAAGCGGTCTACAGAGGATGCAATCTGCTCTGCCCTCCACCCAGCCCTCACCCACCTGGAAAAAAAGAGACTCATATGTGAGATTGCTGTTTATAGACTTCAGTTCTGCATTCAACACCATAATACCACAACAACTCATCTGCAAACTTGACAAACTGGGACTCAGTACCTACCTCTGCAACTGGCTACTGGACTTCCTCTGTCAGAGGCCCCAAGTAGTAATGCGTGTTGGCAACAATACCTCAAGCAGCATCACACTGAGCACAGGGCCCCCCAAGGCTGGCGTGCTCAGTCCGCTGCTCTTCACCCTGCTGACGATGACTGCACTGCAACCTACAGCAACAATCACATAATGAAATTTGCTGACGACACAACTCTGGTGGGTCTCATCACTAAGGGCGGCGAGACTCAATACAGGTTGGAGGTCGACCATCTGACCACGTGGTGCAGGGACAACAACCTCCTGCTGAGCGTCAGCAAGACCAAAGAGATTGTTGTTGACTTCGAGAGGTCACACCCAACACCTGCCACTGACCATCGACGGTGCTGTGGTGGAGAGAGCGAGCAGCACCAAATTCCTGGGGGTGCACATCAGTGAAGACCTCTCCTGGACCACCAACACTGCATCACTGGCGAAGAGAGCTCAGCGCCGCCTGTACTTCCTGCGGAAACTCAGGCGAGCAAGTGCTCCACCAGCCATCATGACCACATTCTACCGATGCACCATTGAGAGCATCCTCTCCAGCTGTATCGCTGTGTGGGGCGGAAGCTGCACTGAATACAACAGGAAAGCCCTGCAGCGCATAGTGAACACAGCTGGAAGGATTATTGGTGCTTCACTCCCCTCCCTGAAGGACATTTACACCACCCACCTCACCCCCAAGGGTGACCAAAATTGTGAGTGATGCAAGTCACCCGCTCACAATCTGTATGATCTACTGCCCTCTGGGAAGAGGTACAGAAGCCTGCGCTCCCACTACTAGACTCACCAACAGCTTCATACACCAAGCTGTAAGGATGCTGAACTCTCTCCCTCCTCCCCCCTCCACCCTCAGCTACATAACATCCTGGACATTGGACCCAAAATGGGCCTGCACTACTCCACTTGCACACTTGTACACTTTACAACTTGGTGTTGTTGTCCTGAAAACACAACACTTCTGCTGCTCTTACATAACTTGCACCACTATGCCACTTTCTTTTCTTACTTAGGTCAAACAGAACTACCCAAGCCTTTTTTATTGGCCTGACTTTGCACTAGTATTTTATTGACTGTCTATGCACAATTTCAACCAAATTTTGCTGCTCTTATTTTTTCATTATTATATGTGCCCTCTTATTTACTTATTTACTTACTTTTTTGTTTACTTGAATGTTATGTTTGTCTGTGGACCTAAATTGGCAAAATATGTCTTGTCTTCACCGTGGGATAGTGAGAAACGTAATTTCGATCTCTTTGTATGTCTGGAACATGTGAAGAAATTGACAATAAAGCTGACTTTTGTTTGTTTGTGGGTGCGGTAGAGGTGAGGCTGTGACTTTCCTTTATCATTTGATCTGTGAAACAACTCCTTTGTGCATGGTTTGCAAATAGAGCTGGTGTCATGTGATAGTCATCATGTGACATGGACAGTGAGATTTACAGTTTCTTTCTGGAGAAATCAAATCAATCAAAAGATATGTGCACAGAGAACAGTGTTGTCTCCATTTACCTCGGTTTTGAGTGACCAATAAGTGACCTGCATAAATTATCTTTAATATGCAGAATAAATTGTTTAATGTTTGTTTACAACCTAGGACAGCCAATACCTTAAACAACAGGTGTCCTGTCTGCTGTCCTGCACTTCTAAGAGACTTACTGGGCATTACAGGCCTTATCCTGTTCTCCTGTTTAAGCTGGATCCTGTTGTGCTGTCATGGCATCACAGTGGTTTTGGCGCTGAGGCTCAATAAGACACAGTGGAATGAGAACTGCTTTCTCTTAAAACCAACTCAGCTGTAGAAACAAATAACAGGTAAGACCTTGTTTTACCCTTTACACAAATGACTTTTGAGAGAAACAACATTAAAGAATTGTTAATAATCACTCAGATTCCATAGACAGAGAAACACACTACCTCCACATTGTCTCCTGTCCTTTCCCATCGTCATACTCACTAACCACTCGCCCTCAGAGCTCTGATGGGCCTGTAGTCACCACCCACTCTCAGAGCTCTGATAGGCCTATATCTGAGGTCACCGCCCACTCTCAGAGCTCTGATAGGCCTGTATCTGAGGTCAGTGCCAGCAGATTCAGGCCTAGTGGAGCTCTCAGCTGTTGGGCATGTCTAACCAGTTAGCCTAGGTGGTTGGCATGCTATGCTTACTCTAACCGGTCTGTGCAGGCCCAGTGCCAAGGCACAGTGCAGCAGGCTGAAGGGTTGTTATTTGGTTTTCCTTCTTGAAATAACAAGGTCAAACGTGTCTGCATCTGTTCACAGATACACACATTTGCGTTCAGTCTGTTTCTGGAGAACAACAATGGCAACTGCATCAAAACATAAGAGTAAGAGTATAAGTAAGTATAAGTATAAATATATATATACTTAAAAACTGTAAATACATAGAACATATTTACACCAATGTTTCATGCAGAAAAAAACAACCTTTTTTATGAAATATAAGTAAGTATAGTATAAGTATACTCTTTTGATCCCGTGAGGAAAATTGGTCTCTGCATTTATCCCAATCCGTGAATTAGTGAAACACACTCAGCACACAGTGAACACACAGTGAGGTGAAGCACACACTAATCCCGACGCAGTTAGCTGCCTGCTACAGCGGCGCTCGGGGAGCAGTGAGGGGTTAGATGCCTTGCTTAAGGGCACTTCAGCAGTTCCTACTGGTCAGGGTTCGAACCGGCAACCCTCCGGTTACAAGTCCGAAGCCCTAACCAGTAGGCCACGGCTGCCCCAGAAAAATCCTAACTCCCTCAATTCCACCACAAGATGGTGTGCACTTAATAGCACCATCCATCACCCATGTTGGTGATGTTTAGAGAGTGTAGTTAAGCACTTCATATCAAGAAACTCTTCAGGAATCACATGTGTGCATCTACAGTATGTGAGTGTACCTGGGTGCGCACGTGTGCGTGTGTGAGAGAGAGAGAGAGAGAGAGAGAGAGAGTTTATGTGAGAGTGTGTGTGTGTGGGGAGTGCATGTGTACATATGACTATGTGTACCAGTGATGTTTAAGCCATTAAAACTAATCTTTCTCATCCACAGAATTCACATTGGTTTCCATCAGCAGAGAGGTGCAGATCCACCCTGGTGATGACATCACACTGCCCTGTCACCTCTCTCCTGAGGCCAGTGCTGTTGCCATGGAGATCAGGTGGTTTAAGGGGACAGACTGCATCTACCTGTATAGGAAACCATTTGTGCACGTGCAGACGAGCTTCAAGGGCAGACTGGCCACCAAGACGCTGAAGAAAGGAGACGTGTCTCTGACGATGAAGAAGAGCACATGGGGAGACGCGGGGCAGTACACATGCCAGGTCATCCTGCACTCTAAATAAGACACTCACTATTCTACTTTCTGTCTTTCTTTCACTACTTTCCTTACTCTACTTTTCCCCTTGTCCTCATCTTCGTCCGTGGTATCCATTGCTTTCTCTTGCTCTGGATCGGTCTGTGATCTGAGGCTTCTCTTGGCCTTGTTAGTGGCCTTTGTTCGGGCTTTGCGGTTGGCCATCCTACCACTGCCACCAACTGTCGGGAAGGCTCCTTCCGGGTCCAGTAAACGTCTTTGTATTTTATTTTTTAATTACTCTATTTTATATACCGTACCTTTTCAACTACTTTGTAGCTATTGACCTTTTTTTGCTTTTATTTGCTGTTATTCTTTGCTTTTGTTTATTTAAAGCACATTTAAATAGTGCTGTGTATGAAATGTGCCATGTACAGTAAATAAACTAGCCTTGCCTTGCAGGTCATCCATGGAGAAGAGAAGGAGGAACAGACTGTAGCACTGCAGTTTGATGATCAAGGTGTTACTTCTCTTGCTTTCAATGATGGTGCTGAATATTGCAAATCAACAATCCCACTAGAACTATTAACTTCTCTTGCTTTTAACCATGGCGCTGAATATTGCAAATCAACAATCCCACTAGAACTACTAACTTCACAAATCACCGGACTATGTTGTACCTCTGGTCACTTTAATGGAAATGTGAGTTCACACGTCCCAACAGATAAAGTGACCACTGAAAGACTGGTCACATCCCAGTGATTGATTTAGAATTTAGATGTTGAGGCGAAGTTGCCAAGCAGCTAGTCAGTGTTATATAACATACAGTACTACGCATTGTCCTTGTTAACAACTGCTTCACTTTCAGGTTTGAAAATGTTATGCTCTGCCAGACCAATTATTACAACGTAGCATTAGCTTTTATGTAATGTGGGTTAAATAATGGGTTGAAATGTGTGTGTGTGTGGGGGGTTTCACATGTATACGTCATACAGGCTGGTCATTAGGGGTCTCATGACAGTTGGAATCACAAAAGTGGAAGCAAAACAACTTGCTTATTACTCATCAATTTCATCCAGTATTGGACATTGACACATTTGGAGCAGAAGGTGTTGTGTGCATCCATAACATTAGTTGTGCTGCAGTTTTGTCATTGTCAACAGGGTCACATGACTGAATCTTGTCAGAACAATTATTGCACCTGTCAACTTTGTCTCTGGTTCTAATATTTATTCTGAATTGTGGACACAAATAAAGAAGTAAGGGACCGTTCGTTATTTATAAACGGGGTCACCGGAGGAAAATAGGGGAGGGTCATGTCTTTTTATTCTTTGTTGAGGGGAGGGTCACCTAATTTTTTTTGTCTAGGAGGGGGGGTCACCCATCTTTTGTATTAATATAAACAGCAAAAAATCAAAGTGGCTTGTTTGATTGTTGATTTCTGTCGCCATATAACGTTCTCTTTCGTTCCATAGCTCTGTCAACATTGAACAATGAAAATAAGGGAGATTTCTCACGCAAAAATAATGGAAAACATCCGTCCCCATTAATGTTGGAAGGGTTGGAGCAACAAAGTAGCCTACTTTATTCACGCTTAACAGCCTATATCCATTTGGTCAACTTTATCCAGCCCTAAAAAAGCTAACTTTGGTTTACTTGTAGTTTACGGTGTAGCCTAGCCTAACTTTAAACAGTGTGCATGCTTATAAAGCATACTTGTGCTTCATTCATCCACACATCCAGCTCCTAACGTTTTGACAAGCATTTCTACCAATTGACCTTGTTCCTGCCCATCTCTAGCTTTGCTGTCTCCATCCTTTCTGTTTTTGTTGTTTGCAAAAAAATATATAGTAGGCCCTATTTATTGGTAACCAGCAACAAGTGCAATTTGTCGCTGTCATTCTCTCTCCTGCCAACAAAAATGTGTTTACGAGGAGTAAATTATTTCAAGTAGGCTAATGCAGTTGCAGGAAGTGTGCATTTAGTTTCCATGATTATTGTGTTTCCACAACAATGTTAGTGAGTAAATCTACTGAAATGGCCACCATCTTGGTGAAGTGTGATGTGTAAGATCAGAAAGCAGAGGGTGAGTTTAGAACGATTGTTTAAGTCGATGTGTTTTCATAGCGCTCTATAGCGTGGGTGGAAGGTATTGACAACTGGCCGGGGAGTGTCATGTCTTTTTTGAAAAGACTGCTGGAGGGTCGTTGAAATTTTTCTTGCAGGCAGGGGAGGGTCATGCAACTTTTGATTGAAGCACTCGAAATCCCTCCGGTGACCCCGTTTATAAATAACGAACGGTCCCTAAAATGTGTTGAATGATTGTGAATGATCATGTGATTGTATTTCTAATGCCACAATGATTTACTATAGTATAAAGAGCTGTGTGTTCCTCTGTAATTAATATTTTACTGATTACATCTCTGCTTCTGGTTTCTTTTTAGGAGAGACAGGAGTCATATGCCCTGGTAAGTGACAGGTTAATAACAGCAGTCTAACTGCCATCCATTGCACACCATGTCCATATTTTCTATACATGTTTTATAATTATGTCAAATAAAGAACTCCTAAAATGATGAGGACGGATGGAAGTTTCGGAGTAAGTAAACACGACTGACACAAAGTTGACACATATTGACACAGGTTGTTTCTTTGTAAACATAATACAATCTTGGATAAAACAGACTTGGGCTGCCAGCTTGGCAGCGCTGCCTCCTGGTGGTGAAAATGTGCACTCCTCCCGCCCAGGCCTATTAGTTCCATTGTCACTAAAAAAGGAATCTTTACATTTATTTACACATTTAATTTCACACCGACCGATAAATCACATCTCAATACTGGTTGCGGGTGATTGCCGTGTTCAAATTTGTTTCTTTGCCAGAGGCCTTGACATCCCGCCATCACTTGTCAATGAAATAATGGGACAGCCGGCTGCATGGAGGCTATATCTAGCCGGTTCCAAAAATCTTGTAAATATGACTGACACAAAGTGAAGCTCACACACACACACACACACACACACATACACACACACACACACACACAAAGTATTATATGGGACCTTTCAACAACATCAGAATCAGGGGACGAGAAATGTAACATGGAACCAACATGTGAAAATAATGTTTTAGTTACCATTTTGCTGGGGTGATGAGGTCAGGTCCCAGTAAACATATGGCGTAAACAAGTCCTGGCGACGTCCCCTAAAGGTCCCCTGGCGAACGTCACCTCCTTGACATTGTGTAGGGTTCCCTTTACGTCCCGCGGACCTCTGTTCGGGAGGTCTAAAAGACGTCCACGAGACTTTGAGAGGACGTCCTGTAATGGTCACCACGACGTTATGCGCGCAACGTTTATATTTCCGCGATATGGTAAGAAAAAAAAAATCATGAAGCGTGATTTGGTATGGTATGGTATTACATCCTGTAAGTCTCAGCGTTGCTAGGAGAGAGGTAGACGGAACATGAACACGCATTAATGACTTGTTCTACAGCTAGCCTACACAATCAACTTCATTCACCTCATATTTTCACGCATGTATGAAATCACGTCCACCGAATGCATTACACTACTGAAGAGTAGACATGGAAATTTATACCGGGCTACTTTCACATCTACGGTGTCATTTTCTTAATAAACTAATACAACGTTTTAATGGGCATATCCCGTAGCATATTGTTCAAAACATCATCAGAGTAGGCCTAGGCTATAAGATAAATTGTTCAAACCATATTGTTTCAAAATATTAAAAACTAATAATAGCCAAAAATACTAAATGAAGCAAAACTCAACATGAAATAAAGTAGGCTACATGAAACATAACTAGAATGCATTGACGTTATATCCACTCGTTTTCTTGGACCTGTGATCAAACAGGGACAGCCTATAAATGTAAGCCTATCTTCCTGGAACATTGCAGATAAAGAAAAATATATCCCCAGACAGCAAAATATATTTGGGCCAGATTTGGTCCAGATCTTCATTAGCATTTGGCGCAGATCCACTAAACGGACCTGCCCCGGGGTCATTTCTTCCAACGGGCCAATACCGGAACAGGTTGGAATTACGGATCAGAGACAGATCTGGCCCAGTACAGTTAATATTGCCATGGCATTTGGTGCGGATCTGGCCCAGACTCATATTCTACATCTGGGGCTCATCTGGCCCTGGTCTGTGATTCATATTTAAGCTATCAGAGAATTAAGACCCACACAATTTGTAATTTTCAAAATAGTTTTTTATTTTAAAAAGGCAAAAGAGAACACTGTGTTAGTGTTAGCTTAGGCCTAGGCCTACAACATAACACAAACCAATATGTAAAATAGAAGGCTTATTTTGATAAACAAACTCCGCTAAACGCACTGAAAGAAAATGTCATGTTAACATAGTCCGTTGCATCTAACCGGCTGATGTCCCGATGATGATGACGACGGCGCTCAGCTGTGTCGGAGGAAGATTACTGGCAGTCTGGGGAGCACTGAAAGCACAGAACAGTTGGCAGGTCGGTGGACTTTGACAGCGACAGTTTGTTGTTTCGTGAGAGTTCTTCGACGTTAGCTAGGCTACTCAATCCAGACTGCAGGGCAGGCTGCTATCATGGCAGCTCGCAGGTCAGCAGCAGTTCCTTGGTCGCGGCAGCGGCAGATCTCTCACAGAGGCTAGTAGCTGTCCTGAGAAATATTTTCGAGCAGACGGTGAATAGCAGTGCCGTTCACGGATGGATGTCAGAGGACCAGGGCAAAAACTAGCCCAATGGACTAACGTTAAAGTTAGGCATGAACCTGCGTTTCTTCCTCACTGCTCCTGTGAGACGTACAAAAAGCACACAAAGCAAAGAAACAAAGAGTAAATATTAGATTCAACATCCAAAGATTATTTATTTTATAACAGTATAGTATGCCAACAGCGCATTGCATCCCAAACCGGATAAACTGGAGGACAGCGACAATTCTTGTGGATCTTCGATAAAAAGCCTAGTGTTTACAGCCAAGTTTTTCCACTCTAAATCCATTTTAAACAGGCTTAAAAAACGCTGGCCGTCTATGCAATACCTGCAGTGCTACTAGCAGCAAGGCTAGCTACAGACAAAGTGGGTAACGTTAGCGCTAATGGCTACGAATTTGCAGCTAACACACAAAGGACACGATATTAAGCGATTTTGGTGAATAATAAGCAAAGCTCACCAATTTAGCCTTAAAGCTCATGTTCACATGGTTGTGGCTGCATGTTTAAAAGAACCTAGACTACAAGCTAACCGTAGCTACTACCCAGCTTGTCTGGCACGTTTCAGGTTGTCAGAATTTCAGAGTAAACTAAGTTTGTAAACTTTCATGTTTAATACAGGCCTAAATATTTAGCAGACTAAAATGACATCAACACCAGTTTACATTTAAAATGATACTTGTATAATGTACTTACCAATAATCACAAAGACGGTGCAGCCTGTAGTCTTCCACTCTGCATAATCACATAACGCAGAGTTGCAGGTTTATGTGGGGGAAAAGTGTTCCGTTAGTTGTGGCGCGTCAGGTCTGCACAGCTCCTGCGGATCTGGCCCACACCGGCCGGGCGGACTCAATTCAGTTGTGGCGCGTCTGGTCTGCGAAGCTGCCCCGGATAGGCGCCGCACCCGCTGGATGGACTGTCACAGTCAGAAGCTACAGACAAGTCTGGCGCAAAGTTGGTGCAGATCTGCATAGTGAGTGCGACTGCTGCGCGAATCTGCTGATTCAAAAACGGATCTGGCACAGATGTAAATGCTGTCTGGGTCGTTTTCTCTAGGCTATGAATGCTCTTTGTAGCCAACTTTAAGATGAAATAAATAGATTCCAGATGTTTCTATTCTATATCATTGTTTTATTAATAAACAGTAAGGCTCTGGTGAGGCAGAGAGCTTGCTCCTCGTCAGAAATCTCATCGGATATGTGCATTCTTTGCTGTTTCCACAAGGAGCTGCTGTAACATCGGGGACAGCTATGCGTGACACTTAAACACGAGCATGCGTCAAATAAATTACAATGACATTTAAACAAGTCATGAAGAAGCAGTATCCTTAATTCTTCTGCAATGTAGAGCTAGATCGTTTTGCTTTACAAATTAAGTAGTCACTTCTGTTGCTAGACAACCCTAAACAAATGGGGGAGAACCGGGACGAATGAAACACTTCTTTAAATGTAATTTACAAAGACATCGTAAAACACTGAAAGTTAATATTTTGTCTCTAGCAACCTACATCTATCCTCTGTCAAATACAGTTGCATTTACAGCTCTGAACAAAACCGTTCAAGAGTTATTTAAGGAGAAGTCGAACGTGTGTTATGTTTCATTCGTCCCTCCTGGCTGGGACGAATGAAACAGCATGAGGGACGAATGAAACATACAGCTTAAATTATGTAAACTTCCCACAATTTCAATATTTGACAACATATCATGAATAGTACTTCAAGTAGGTGTTATTTTAGATAGATTGCTGCTGGGCTATATGTCTTGGTTCATGTCTGTTAACAACTCATTGACGTCATGGCAAAGCGCTTATCTCGCGGTTATGGAAATAGCATGCACTATGCCATTAATATAGCTAGAATAATGCATGTTTGGAATTATATAATGTTTCTATAGTACAAAATGTTATTTCACTCTGTTTTTACGTGGTTAAAGTCACCACACATCCAAATAAGTGTCCTTCATGACCCACAGGCCGTCAGTCTCCATAGGTTAACATGGCAAAACTCGACCCCCTACCTGATAGCCCCAAATATATTTGCATCTTTCTAAAACTGCTTTTCCATGTCTCACCTGCATAAAATATAGTATAAACACAGATATGTGTGCATTGACTTAGAATAAATGGGGTTTACTGCCTGGTCGGGACAAATGAAACAGGTGTTTCAATCGTCCCGCCATAGACATCTAGCATTATAGGCTGTTTTGCATCCATTACAAACAAACATGCAATGTGAACGTCTGGGATTGGGGAGAGCACTAAATGCTCTACTGAATAAGCATGAAGTCAAACCTTTAAATAAAAAACACTCTTATAATAGCCTAAACTTGTGACCATCAAAAATCATTTATCGCCTGTAACTCTGTGATACCAGGATGTAACAGGAAGGCATTTGGCTGAGCAACGGAGGTTAATATGCTCTATGTTTTGTCCAAATGATGACTGTCTATCATCGTTGCACTCAGAGAAAACCGGAATGTTTCATTCGTCCCCCGTTTCAATCGTCCCGGTTGTACCCTGCTACGTCTGTTTTTAACATTTCTCTAGTTTTATTGCATCGGATCAGCTCCAAAAGTCGGTTCAGTCCCAATTTGGCCGTGTGTGTGTTTATGAAAATAAAACACATAATAAGTACGTGACTATGTTAAATAAACCACTGCCTATTTAGAGCAAGTTGGCTACATGCATCACGTAATGACAGTTATCTGAAGAAATGCACATTGTAGGCTAAGCTAGAAGCTAAGAACAGCAACTTTGCTAACGTTACACCAAGCATCACATCAGCTAACATGAATTTGATAAAATCCCTTCCCTAGTTTGTAACGTTATACATTAAAGTTAAACTCAAAATGTATGTGCTACATAATTCAGCATTATGTAGCACACATTTTGCATTAACAACCCTTTTCCCAGTTTATGAAGTTGTGCGTATATGAGCAAAGTAGAGGTTCTACTTTGCTCATAGACGCACAACTTCATAAACTGTATGATATGTTGCCTTAGACTGCGGTAGGCTAATGCAGCTACTCCTAGAGACTAGATAGATATACTTTAGTCATCCCCAGACGTGTAACGTGAAGTCGTGCATGGATGTGATGTCTCCGTCCTGCAGGCGGTAGCCAGAGCGCTCTCAACTCCGATTCCATGTGTGAATAAACAAACGTCCCCCCCATGTCCCCGATATAACGTTATTGTCGGGTCTTTAGGAGGTATTTGAAATGACCAAATGCAAATGTCATCCGAGGGACCTGACGGTGACGTCCCCAGAAAGTCCTGCACCGGACATCACACAATAACCAGACGATAACTTGCTCCGGACGTCAATAAGGTCACCGGAACGTCCGCTAGAGAACATGACGTTCGGGACCAATCGGGGACGTCGTGAATGTCGGCATAAGGTCCGGGGGACGTCCCGTGTTTGTCGGGGTGGGCCTTGAAAATTCCCCACCTCCGAAGAGGGGAATGACGGAAAAAGTTTGTTGGTTTAGTATGTCTCCTTGGATAGAGGCTTTCCAGAGTGCCAATTGGTCTTGGAGTGAATGGGTAGTTTTTTTCCACCAGAGTTCTTTGACACAATGACTTTAACAGCGTTTCATAGCACATGGGCTAAGGCTTATACAATCCATCCCCACTGTAAAGCAGGTTGTTGTTGACACTGTGGGTCTTACAACTTCACATAACCTCACATAACTGTTTCATCCACTGCTGACAAAATATAATACAATGCTGATGTAATCCAAAGTATTCAAAATACTTAACTCACTTTGAGTAATCTATTGGAATATGTTACAAAATACATTTTAGTGCATATATTCAGTAATCTGTAGTGGGAATACATTTTCAAAAGTATCCTTCCCAACACTTCACACACACACACACACACACACACATCCAATAATTTTTTGTTTTCCAAATGACTATTTGTGTGTTGTATCTTCCTGTTTCTCCAGACCTTCGGAAGATAACTGATAGACACGAGAAGCAAATGGAGGAATCTGTCCGAGCGATTGGTGAGTGTTGGGGAATGAGGAGGGGGTTAGACACAGGGGGACACTACCAAACACCCAAACACATTCAGGGACACTGCAAAATACCCAAACACATTCAGGGACACTGCAAAATACCCAAACACATTCAGGTACATTACCAAACAAAAGTCGTTTCTCACATAATTCTGTGCTGGTGGTAGTCACACGCAGCTCTTCTTTGTCTATTTGTCCAGTGCAAAGCTATCGCAGTCAGTGTTGTGTTTGGCGTCTATTTGCTCAGTGCAAAGATATCGCAGTCAGTGTTGTGTTTGGCGTCTATTTGCTCAGTGCAAAGCTATCGCAGTCAGTGTTGTGTTTGGCGTCTATTTGCTCAGTGCAAAGATATCGCAGTCAGTGTTGTGTTTACGCCTATTTGCTCAGTGCAAAGCTATCGCAGTCAGTGTTGTGTTTTACGCCTATTTGCTCAGTGCAAAGATATCGCAGTCAGTGTTGTGTTTGGCGTCTATTTGCTCAGTGCAAAGATATCGCAGTCAGTGCTTGTGTTTGGCGTCTATTTGCTCAGTGCAAAGATATCGCAGTCAGTGCTTGTGTTTGGCATCTATTTGTTCAGTGCAAAGCTATCGCAGTCAGTGCTTGTGTTTGGCATCTATTTGCTCAGTGCAAAGCTATCGCAGTCAGTGCTTGTGTTTGGCATCTATTTGCTCAGTGCAAAGCTATCGCAGTCAGTGCTTCTAAATATAGACCTAGCCTACTTCACATGATATGACTCTGCATTTATTTCTTACCGTTTCATAGTTGCTTTTGCTGAGAAACAAATAGTTAGCAACACACGCTGACTTTGAATCAAACGTTCTTTAGAACACTGATCAAATGTCTGCTTTCACTTTTGAATGAAGTTCCATGTATGCAAGAAGTGACGGGATTAATTGCGGAGTGAAATGAAAGATGTGACAGCGGTCTGCGGTCCTTGCCAGCGGTCTGTTATACTTAGCAACGGTCTGTTATCGAGAAATATCAGACCACCGAACGTTGGGAAGGCATTCTGCAGCATTATGAAGAGCCGTGTAATAATACAAGATAATGCTGGTACTATTCTGATCAGAGCACCAATAGGAGGTCTCACCCGAGCAGATAGACAGCTATTCAAAATAACAGTAAATCAATTACGTTGAACACATGTAGTACTAGATCAGTCTTTTAATCACATTGTCATACAATATTCTAAACTATTAATGAGGAACTCTGTCATGTCTTTCTATTGTTTACGTGTTGACTTGAGACAAATCTTAACAAAACAATCCAACAGTTTCATATTACTTGAAATTCACAATAAAACCATTTTTTTTGAAAATCCATTAAAATGGAGTATGTGAGTTTAAAAAAAATGAATTTTTCAATTGTACATGCAGAGGAAGTGAGTAGACAACTGCGTGAGGAGAGGAAGAAGCATGAGGGACAGTTGATCCAGGAGACACAGAAGGCTTACAAACTGGCCTACGGGGCCAAGCTGAACAAGAAGATGGCAAAAGCTCTTGGTAAGTAAAGTCACATCCTTTTGTTGTATTGGAGCAAGGTACCAGCATAGACCCATCACTGACATTGCAGTTACAGTAATATACTGCTTGAAAATCATAATTGATGACCGACTTAACTTCTCTGAGCATGAAGCCTCAATTGCAAAATCATGTCGCTTTACCACAACATTAGGAAGATCACACCTTATATGGCACAAGATTCCACACAACGTCTTGTAGCCTACAGGACATCGCTATCTTCAAGCTGGACTATTGTAATTCACACTTAGCTGGCCTACCTGCTTTTGTAGTTACAACTGATTCAGAATGCTGCAGCACGCCTGGTCTTCAATCAGCCAAAGGGGACATATGTAAATCTCTCACTTTGGCCTATAGAGCACTGACTGGATCTGCTCTATTCGATGATCAAGATATATATCCACAACCGCCCACTGCAGTCTTCTGATAAGCGTCTGTTGTGTCGGCGACCAGCCATAAAGGCTAGGTCAAAAGAGTATTTTCCTCAGTGGTTCCATGTTGGTGGAATGAGTTGCCCAGTGCTCTCCATTCCTGTGATAGTTTGGGTCTTTCAAGAGGGGTCAACATGCACTTAGGTCATTAAGCGTTTCTTATCCGTTATGGTTTGTATAGTATAGTATTAATTTATTTACTTTAGGCTATGAATTGACATTGTTGTTTATTATTGCTATTCTCCTTCATATAGTGTTACCAACAGTAATTGTTTACTGTTAAATTTAACTTTGGACAATTTTAACTTTGGACTTTGGACAAAAGGGTCTGCTAAATACCATAACCATAACCATGACCATATAAAACAAGACCAAACAATCAGTGATGTCTATGACTTACCACAAGGAGACACTCACAGATTAAAAATGATAAATACTGCTCTCAAAGAAACACACACACCAAAAATAAAATAAATAAAAATAAGCATACTGAGATGTTTGTCTTTTCAAGCATACCAGAGAGCTGAGGGAAGGGGGAAATGGCCGAACAGTAAAGAGATGCTGAGGTGTGACTATGAGGAGGGAAGACGGAGAGAGGCAGAGAGAAAATCGACAAACTCGAAACAACAGGAGGAAGTGGGAGAGACGCAGAGAGAGAATCGACAGGACAACGTAACCAGCCTCTTACGACAGGTGCTCTCTCTGGAAACTGAACTACAGATGAGGAATAGTGAAGTGCAGGAGCTGAGGACCCAACTGCAGGGCAAGGAGAGAGGAGACCGACATAATCAAGTGGAGAGACACAAACAGAGGGAGAGGAGAGAACATCTGAATGGTAAGTGTGAGGTCACACACAGGACACGTTAACAGAGTTACACACACAGGAAACACACACATACAGTTACACACACAGTTACACACATACATGGCATCTTAAAAGAGTTACACAAACAGGGCATGTTAACCAGTCTCTCTCTCTCTCACACTCACACACACACACACACACACACACACACACACACAGTGCATGCATGGGTACTTATAGACTAACTGGTTGAGTTATGTGGCAAGTGGCATACGTAGGTTTTTACGGCCTCTGTCTGTACACAGCATTATTGTAGCTTATTGTTGAGTAGCTAAGCTTATTGCTGCCTGTTTTACTGACAAAAACATTTTCTAGATGTTGTGGAATATGTTCGCAGTGTTCCTCCTGCAGAGAAAATATATTCACTAACAATCTGTAGGCTAGTATGTAAACCTGCTAACTTCACCCCTTGAAACACTGAATCACATACAAAGCAAGTCAATGGGAGAGTGCCATAGCAAATATAAATAAATATTAAATAAATATGTAATAACACATTCAAGACAACCTTAATATCTCTAAGCATTGCCCGTCTTTCAATTTAGGGCCCATTGTTTTTCCAGTCATTAATTGCCTGACCGTAAGTTTTGTTTATGTTTGCAGTGGGAGGAGAGAGTCCTGGTCCAGCCCCCCCAGTGTCTCCTGCTGCGTCTGAGCTGAGGCTGGTGCTGCTGGGGGGGAGCACAGCTGGGAAGAGGGCAGCAGGAAACACCATCCTGGGCACAAACACACTCACAGAGACCCAGCACAGCAAGAGCAGACAGGGGGGGGTGGCTGGGAGACGGGTTACCACTGTAGAAACTCCGGACTGGTTCTGTAGTGGACTCTCTGAGAAGGACATGAGAAAGGACGTGGGGCTTTGTGTCCGTCTGTCTGCCCCAGGACCTCACGCCTTCCTCCTGGTGATTCCAGTGGAGCCGTCTGAAGGGGAGGAGAGGAGGATGCTGGAGAAAATGGAGGATATTTTTGGGGAGGGCTGTTGGGGACACACACTGATCCTCTTCACCCATGCTGAGGGGCTGAGAGAGAGGAGTGTGGAGGAGTTGCTCCAGACAGGGAGCCAGGAGCTCCAGCAGCTGGTAGAGAAATGTGGGAACAGGTGTCACCTTCTCAACGTTAAGGACAGACCTGATGACACTAAGATCACACAGCTGCTCGAGAAGATAGAAGAGATGGTGTCAGGAAACAGAGAGAGATTCTACAGCACTGAGACCTACCAGGAGGCAGAGAGACAGCTCAGAGAGATAGAGAGAAGGATGCAGAAAGAACGAGAGGTGGAGGAGAGGAAACAGAGGGAGGAGAGAGAGAGAAAAGTTGAACTTGATAAAATTGTTCAGAAGTATCTGAAGAAGATGGACAGGGAGATTCAGAAGCATAAAAGACAAATTAGAACGGTACATGATAAAACAACTGAACTAGAGAAAAAAATAAATGAAGCAAATGATGAGAAGCAAAGAGCAATGATGCAGCGTGAATTGCAGAAAGAGATTGTACAGAAGGAGGAGATGGAGACAAATCTGAATCAAATGAAGGAAAAAAAGGAAAAGGAGTTGAGAGAGATGGAGGAGATGAGAGAGAGCTATGAGAGAGAGGCCAGGGCTGAAGCAGAGAGAAAGCTCATGAAGATCATCTTCTCTGAACTACAGAGAAACATCAGCTTCAACAAGGAGATGATGGAGGGAGAGCTCAACAGACAGATGGAGGAGAAGAATAGAGGGATTACGGAGAAGAAGAGAGAGCTAGAGGAGACAAAACAACAGATGGAGGAGAAGAGTCGAGAGTTTGGAATAATTCTTCAGGAACTAAGAGACAAAGGGAAGGCCATTGATGAACTGACACTCAGGCAGTGTGATGGAGACAAACGTATGGAGGTAGCGATACTCCTGCAAGACCGAATAGACAAGGACAGAGAGATAGAGAGAATGAAAGAAGTGCTGAAAGGGAAAGACAGAGAGATGGAGAGGATGAGACAGATACTGAATGAGAGAGAGAGACAGGAAGAGACTTGAACTAAATGTAGGACAGAATGACTGCAAGACCAATATTTGAGCAGAAGCCTGCCACATGGCTACCCCCATTGCAAACAAAGGGCATTCTTAACTGCCCAGGGTGCCAGGCCGAACTAATTATCATACAGTGATGATCACCTCTGAAATCTCTGTAAATGTACAGTATGTTGTGAATATAACACATTCATGTTTGGTCTTAAATTAATACTTGTAATATGGGTAATAGTCTGATCATGGTTTCATTACAATGCAATGTACAATATCTGTGCATAGTTGTGGACTGAGAACTACGCTATAGTCTTTGGGAGGGAGATTCGCAGGCATCACACCTACACCACACCCACAGCTCTCAGATAACAAAAGTCCTGTTGATTCGGGGTTTGCTTGGATGAATGATAAAAGAGGAGATGCTTCTCAGCTCGGGCTCTCTTGACTCTTTTCCTTTCTCTGGCCCTCAGCCTCGCTGGCTCTTCTTTCTCTCTCTGTCTGTTTTCTCTCTCCCTCTCTTTCCCTCTCTCTTTCTATCCTTTATTTTGGGATTGTGTCAATCTTATGATTTGATATACTGTTTTATCTGGTGTATCTGAGATCTGAGAACTTGTTAATTCATTAAGTTTAAGTTTGTGGTATTTGTTAAGCTTCTTTTTGTGACATTGTTGTTATGTTTTACCTACCTGAGTTACTTTTACATTGAATTGAAGTGATATTGGTTACACTTACTGTACCGTTAAGGCCCAATGCCAAATAAATTGTTCATTTAACCACCAGTCGTACATCTCTAACTCCTTGTATGCCATGCCATGTTCTGCCATAGCTGATAAACTTACTTGGTAATTGATTCGATATACAAGTTGTTAATAATATAGCCGCAAGCGGCAATGGCGGGCCCGAGCACCTGCGGGCCGCAACCCGTGACATTTCAGAATCCAACAAAGCACCGACGTGGTGCATTTGTAAAATGTACATATTTGATGTGTGTGCTATTTGTTTTTGCATGTTATTTTCTGGCACATTTACTTGCTTGGCCAGGTGGGGGCGCAATGCAAGGCAGACCCATTGTGTGTCATCATAATCATAATATAAATTAACCTGAGAAATTTCAGATTATTCATTTTAAGCAAAGAACATTTCTGAAACACTTTTTGGCCATATGGGGGCGGTATATTAAGCATTTGAATTACACATGTGAACATGATCACACTAATGATATCCAATATTTTGCAAAGTTTCAGATCAACCAATATAGGCATTACCAATTTCTGGCACATTTTCCTGCTTGGCCAGGTGGTGGCGCTATGCCAGGTAGGCCCATAGGGTCTCTGGATATCATCATAATTAGAATATCTATTAACCTGAGAAGTTTCAGACCATTCATTCAAAGCATAGAGCATTTCTGGCATGTTTCCTGTTTGGCCAGATGGTGGCGCTATGCTAGGCATGTGAATTATATGTGTGAATATCATCACCATAATGATATCCAATATTTTATGAAGTTTCAGATCAATCACTTAAGGCATTGTCCATTTCTGGCACATTTCCTGCTTGGCCAGGTGGTGGCGCTATGCCAGGCAGGCCAATTGGGTTTCTGAATATCATCATAATCATAATATCTATTAACCTGAGAAGTTTCAGACCATTCATTTAATGCACTGTGAGTTTATGACACATTTCCTGTTTATATGGTGAGATATTAAAATCATGACATATTACAACATATCAAAAATCCCTTCACAATTTAACATCAGCGACATCTTGGCATAATGTTTGCCAAATTTCACATGAATCTGACAAACCGTCTAGGAGCAGTATGTTAAAATTGATCATGTGACATCAGTGTAATTGTCATTCTTTCTGTTTCCAGTTGGTGGCGCTATGCCAAACATGCATTATGGGCATGTGAATATCATTATTAACTTCATTATGCATTATGCATTATGGTCTTCAATGACCTGTGAAATATAAAACATTTCAAGCCATGCATGGTGAATTATGACACATTTATTGTTTATGTGGAAGGGTATTAAAATTAATAATTTCGCCATTCGGCATCATGTATACCAACTTTGACATGAATCGGATCAACCGTCTAGGAGGAGTATGTTAAAATTGATCATGTCCACAACACACAAAATCTCAATTACCTCACTTCCTGTGGGCGTGGCTAATGGCATGTTAATACAAAAGTTGTTTGTTTTTGGGTTTTACATACACCCACCAAATTTGGTGTGTGTATCTAAAACTATATGCCAACCACAAGTCACAGTGACATAAAGGAGCTTATGGAGTTCCTGGCAACGCCGGTGCCAAGGCTTTTCCCCTGTATATTCACGGTACCTCTTGACCTGTGTGCCAAATTTCATGCGTTTTCACCGATGGGAAGCACCTCTTTTGTCATCACAATTCATCACATTTTAGTCCACACAAAATCCCAAATACTTCACTTCCTGTTGGGCGTGGCTAATGCATTGTAAATACGAAAGTTGTTCATCTTGGGGAGATACACACACCTACCAAATTTGGTGTGTCTAGCTGAAAGTATGTGCCAACCACTGGATCAATCACCTAAGGGGGCGCTACTGAGTCCCTGGGCCACGCCCGGGGCCAAGCCTTTATGCCTGTATAGCCATTGTGATACCAGATGTGTGTGCCAAATTCCAAGACTTTTCATCCATGCTAACCACCTCAAACATAGCAAAAAGGTGAACAAATAATAATAATAATAAATATAGCCGCAAGCGGCAATGGCGGGCCCGAGCACCTGCGGGCGCAAGACATGTCGGAATCATGAAATATATATTTAACGTGGGCTATTTGCTTTTTGTATTTTATTTTCTGCCACATTTACTCGCTTGGCCATTTCAGCAGGCCCATTGGGTGTCATCATTCATTTTGAGAAATTTCAGACCATTCATTTTAAGCAAAGAACATTTCTGATACACTTTTGGTTGGCCAGATGGTGGCGCTATGTTAGGCATTGAAATTACACATGTGAATATCATCACAATAATGATATCCAAAATGTTTGTACACTTTCAGATAAATCACTTAAGGCATTGTCCATTTCTGGCACATTTCCTGCTTGACCAGGTGGTGGCGCTATGCCAGACAGGCCCATTGGGTGTCTGAATATCATCATAATCATAATATCTATTAACCTGAGAAGTTTCAGACCATTTATTCAAAGCATAGAGCATTGCTGGCACATTTCCTGCTTGGCCAGATGGTGGCGCTATGCTAGGCCTGTGAATTATGCATGTGAATATCATCACAATAATGATATCCAATATTTTATGAAGTTTCAGATCAATCACTTAAGGCATTGTCCATTTCTGGCACATTTCCTGCTTGGCCAGGTGGTGGCGCTATGCCAGGCAGGCCCATTGGGTGGCTGGATTCAGACCATTCATTCAATGCACTGTGATTTATGACACAGTTCCTCTTTATGTGGTGAGATATTAAAATCATATCAAATATATAACATTTCAAAAATCCCTTCACAATTTAACATCAGCGACATCTTGGCATAATGTTTGCCAAATTTCACATGAATCTGACAAACCGTCTAGGAGGAGTATGTTCAAATTGATCATGTGAAATCAGCATAATTGCCATTCTTTCTGTTGCCAGTTGGTGGCGCTATGCCAAACATGCATTATGGGCATGTGAATATTATCATTAACATGGTATTCAATGACCTCTGAAATTTTAAACATTTCAAGCCATGCACGATGAATTATGACACATTTACTGTTTGTGTGGAAGGGTATTAAAATTCATAGATTCGCCATTTCGTCAACTTACAACATATCAAAAAAAGCTTCACAATTTAGAATCAGAAGCATATTGGCATCATGTATACCAACTTTGACATGAATCGGATGAACCGTCTAGGAGAAGTACGAAATTTGGTGTGTCTAGCTGAAAGTATATGCCAACCACTGGATCAATCACCTAAGGGGGCGCTACTGAGTCCCTGGGCCACGCCCGGGGCCAAGCCTTTATGCCTGTGTAGCCATTGTGATACCAGATGTGTGTGCCAAATTCCAAGACTTTTCATCCATGCTAATCACCTGAAAATATGCAAAAAGGTGAACAAATAATAATAATAATAATAATCCTTTCAAAAACAATAGGGCTTCGCACCTCTCGGTGCGCGAGGCCGGCACCATCGGTGCTCGGGCCCTAATAATGGAGTCAGATTAAAAACGTGTTTTTTTCTCGTAATAACATTACCAATTAACTCTTCACCCTATTTGTCCATTGTTCATACACATGAAAAGGTGAGCGGCCAACGCAACTCCTCCTTTGTGAGGAGCGTGCTTTGTGTGTTGATTTGACCTCCTTTCATGACCATCTGAAACAGGTCACAGTGAAGATGAACAGGGAGACAGATGCGTTGAGGGCAGCGGTCAGTAGTTTCAATGACACACACTCTCTGCTGGAGTACATGGACAATAGTGACACACACACTCTCTGCTGGAGTACATGGACAATAGTGACACACACACTTTGCTGGAGGGACATGTACAATAGTGACACACACACTCTCTGCTGGAAAGACATGTACAATAGTGACACACACACACTCTCTGCTGGAGGGACATGTACAATAGTGACACACACACTCTCTGCTGGAGGGACATGTACAATAGTGACACACACACTCTCTGCTGGAGTACATGGACAATAGTGACACACACACTCTCTGCTGGAGTACATGTACAATAGTGACACACACACTCTCTGCTGAAAGACATGTACAATAGTGACACACACACACTCTCTGCTGGAGGGACATGTACAATAGTGACACACACTCTCTGCTGAGGGACATGTACAATAGTGACACACACACTCTGCTGAGGGACATGTACAATAGTGACACACACTCTCTGCTGGAGGGACATGTACAATAGTGACACACACACTCTCTGCTGAAAGACATGTACAATAGTGACACACACTCTCTGCTGGAGGGACATGTACAATAGTGACACACACACACACTCTCTGCTGGAGGGACATGTACAATAGTGACACACTGTGCTGAAAGCTGAAAGACATGTACAATGAAAGACATGTACAATAGTGACACACACTCTCTGCTGGAGGGACATGTACAATAGTGACACACACACTCTCTGCTGGAGGGACATGTACAATAGTGACACACACACTCTCTGCTGAAAGACATGTACAATAATGAACGATAAAGCAGAAGATGAGAGAATTGTATGGGTAGATTATTCTTTTGTTCAAACTGAAATCATAACATATTTCAGACATGCAGTGATGAAAGCTTGTTTATTTTCCCTTGACAGTGTCAGCACCTCTGTCTGCATATAACGTACAGTATGTATTGTGCCTGTATATATGCAAGGCAAGGTTTCTTTTGATATTCATATTTTCCTTTTTTTACATTTTGTTTTAGTGAAAAATGGATCCCACGTTAGATAGGATTATAGTCTGTTCATTTCTTGCTGTAATATTGGATAACTGGAATTGATGTTTCAGCATATATTTTAAGATACATGTGCAATGTATTGCTGGTGTTTTATTATGACCGCCGCGCGGCAAAGCCAGATTTAAATAAAGTCAGATTTATTTATTTATTTATTTATTTTTTCTTTTCTTTTTCACATGGCCAAATTTCCGTCAAGGATTCCCGGGACACTGAAAGACCGGGGTCCACGAAACTTGGTGGGCATGTAACCCCACATGGATAGCATGGAACCATTGTTTTTCGTTTTGATCTGTAGTCCCCCCACTGGACTGGACCCCCCGAAAGGGTATGCGTATGTTTGCCTCCAGGGGTCATGTTAACCCATTCCATATGCACACATGTGCATAAACAGATACACACACACACACATACATTCACAGTCTGTATGCCTGTCCACCATCTTGCCTGTTCATAATTCTGAGAAATTCTTGAATTGTGTGCATGTGTGCGTGTACATGTTTATGTTTATGTGTGTGGGTGTGTGTGTGTGTGTGCGTGCTTGTGTGTGTGCCTGCGTATGTGCCTGTGTGTGTGCATGTGCATGCATGCGTACATATGCCTACTGTGTGAGTATGTGTCATACGTATGATTACTGTGAATGTATGTGTGTGCGCGTCATTTTTACTTTTTTGTGTTTAACTAGGTGGCGCTATACATGAAATGAGTGGTTATGGAATGGGTTGACATGGCCCCTTGAGATCAACATACAGAAAAAAGGTGGTCCTCCTAAACCCTACGGTTCTCGAGATATTCACAGAAAACTGTGTCTGCCCTACCCTCCTTTCGGGGGGTCCAGTCCAGCGGGGGGGCTACAGATCAAAACGAAAAACGATAGTTCCATGCTATCCATGTGGGGCTACATGCCCACCAAGTTTTGTGTACCCCGGTCTTTCAGTGTCACAGGAATCCTTGACGGAAAATTGGCCATACGAAAAAGAAAAAGAAAAAAATCTGACTAAACCTATATGACTGCCGCTTCGCTGCGCGGCGGTCATAATAAATCCAGTTGGATTAAGCTGTGCATGTTACAACTAAACATGGTGAGGCAGCTTTTGGTTGCTACTGTATACGGTTCAGCTCTAGAGCCAACTTTCAGATGACAACAAAAAGGCCCTAAAAGGCCCACATTTTAAATCTAGACTTAGAGGCTTTCTGTTAACTGATCAATTGCACTTCCTGTTACCACTGAGTTCCACATTTTGAATCTGGCTTTTAATTATTCTACCTCAAATCTTTTATGTTTTTTTCTGAAATTATTCTATTGTATGTACTTTACAGTTTAAACTATTTTAAACTATTGCCATTTTAGCAATTTATTTTCCATTACTTTTGCTTTTGTTTATGTAAATCACATTGAAATTCCCCTGTGTATGAAATGCATATGACAAAAATGTACATTACGTATATACAGACAATATACTAAGAGGTGAAGATGAGAATGGTGTCAGTGAACTGCTGTCAAAACCTTAAAGGAACATGCAAATACTTTGGTAAATTAGGTTACTTGCTACCAAAAGTGTTATATAAGAGGATACATACCGTTCTCTGCAGAGTGTCTTCTCTTGCATGTGTGTGCAATAACCCAGTCTGACACTGTTAGTCAAGTTTAGCAGAATTTCTTGGTGGTGGGTTCCAGTTAGCCTATTGCTCCCTTTTAGGGAGTCATTATCCATCAGGCTTGATGTCCCATATAATAATGCCACATTGTCCATCAGGCTTGATGTCCCATATAATAATGCCACACTGTCCATCAGGCTTGATGTCCCATATAATAATGCCACATTATCCATCAGGCTTGATGTCCCATATAATAATGCCACATTATCCATCAGGCTTGATGTCCCATATAATAATGCCACATTATCCATCAGGCTTGATGTCCCATATAATAATGCCACTATACTTTGAATCACTCTGTCTCTTTAGTCTTAATTTGTTTCTGTTATTAAAAATATATTTTTGTCCTCTATGTAAACAAATATTATTGATCACAATAATGATACTAATTGGGCAAATATGTTTACGCTTGTGTGCTTACTTTTTTAAATGTGAAAATGGTGATTTCAAGGGGTTAAATACTTGTGCGACTCCACTGTGTGTGACTGTTATCATGACGTTGATCATCTAAGTAAGTACCGGTGGCGATCAGAAGGGGGCGCCCTGGAGTAATGTTGCTGTGAGAGCACGTGAGAGAGCAGTGGCAAGATGCCAAGAGGAAATGGCCAACCGAGTAAAGGAACAGAACACACAGTTACTCGGCAAATAAAGATCAGGTGGCCCTATTGCATTAATCTTGAGAGCTGCTCAGTCATTTCAACAGAAAAGCATGAAATCTATGGAATATTCAGAGACAACTTTTTATGCAGTGAGAGTGTCATAGTGCAAGACTGCCCTCGTCTGACAATGCACATGTAGAGGAGTTTTGGACATGGAGTTTTGACATGCCTGTTGATGCATAAGAGCAGAACTCAGTGTGTATTAGTCTGAATAAGGGTTAGTCTCTACAGCAGAACTCAGTTGGTATTAGCCTGAATAAGGGTTAGTCAGCAGAACTCAGTGTGTATTAGTCTGAATAAGGGTTAGTCCCACAGCAGAACTCAGTATTAGTCTGAATAAGGGTTAGTCCCTACAGCAGAACTCAGTATTAGTCTGAATAAGGGTTAGTCCCTACAGCAGAACTCAGTGTGTATTAGTCTGAATAAGGGTTAGTCCCACAGCAGAACTCAGTATTAGTCTGAATAAGGGTTAGTCCCTACAGCAGAACTCAGTATTAGTCTGAATAAGGGTTAGTCCCTACAGCAGAACTC
The DNA here is from genome assembly GCF_017589495.1 of Alosa alosa. Taxonomy (NCBI): domain Eukaryota; kingdom Metazoa; phylum Chordata; class Actinopteri; order Clupeiformes; family Clupeidae; genus Alosa; species Alosa alosa. Next base: position 4,360,431 of record NC_063191.1, read on the forward strand.
AGTGGGTATTAGTCTGAATAATCTGAATATGCATTGGGGCCCAGTGGAATTGAACGACTTTGTTTAGATCCACCCCATAGGAGGCTGACTAGATGAGGAAGTCCAGTAGAGGAGCGTTCATAGTGAGATTATCTCCTGTTGGAGTGTTCATAGTGAGATTATCTCCTGTTGGAGTGTTCATAGTGAGATTATCTCCACTTGGAGTAGAGAGGTGTTCAGAGAATAGTGTTTGGCAGCAGGCACCATACGGTTGTGTTTGCAGCAGTGAGGAGTCCGTGCAGGGATGTGACAACACTTTTACATACAGTCTATGGACAACACTATAGGTATGTACTGTAAGGAAAAACAGTAAAGTAAACTGAAATGTTTATTTAACAGATTTAAAAGAGGCTTTTACCAGAATTATGTGATGTAGGAAATACAGCCTTAGCATATAGCAGTTAAAACACCCATGAATTATTTTGCTTTCATTTTACATGTTCTGCTTTTGATCTGTGAACTGTTGCTGTTGCTTAGAAATGGAGCAAGGCCTTGTCTGAATCACATAAATTAACCATAATGTTTGATGCATTTCTTTTATGGCATACATATGATTTGTTTGTTGTAGTATTGGTTAATCTGTGTGTGTGTGTGTGTGTGTGTGTGTGTGTGTGTGTGTGTGTGTGTGTGTGTGTGTGTGTGTGTTTGTATGTATGTGTGGATAAGTGTATTGAGGTTTGTATTGGAATGCATTTATGTGTGTCTAAAGGCAGGGAAAGGGTTAAATACAGTAATGCTGCTTTGTGTTTCCCTCAGAGATGGAATTGGCCACAGTTGATAATAAGGAGTTTTCCACTGGTGATGACATCACACTGCCCTGTCACCTCTCTCCTGAAACCAGTGCTGTTTCCATGGAGATCAGGTGGTTTAGGGGGACAGACTGTATCTACCTGTATAAGAATGGCCAAGTTACAGTGAGTGAGGACTATGAGGGCAGAGTGAGTCTGAACACTCAGAGACTGCAGAGAGGAGACGTGTCTCTCAGACTGAGGGAGAGCAGAGAGTCCGATACTGGACGATATCAGTGTCAGGTCATCAGTGGTGAACACGTGGTGGGGACACGAATAGGACTGCGCTATGATGGTGAGTGTTTTTCATTTATCTCTGAGCTATGAGATTAGTGCTGTCATCCATGTGAATGAGATGGCCTCTTTCAATGCTGCCCCCCTTCATACACTGTTCATTAAAATTGTTTTTGCAGAATTATATGTGTACATTTGATGCAACAATAAAGCTCATTGAAATGTTGCCTGTTTAATGATTTCTCTCGGCTTTCTCTTTTTGTCTCTTTAAGGAGGAAGAGGGGTAATCTACAGAAGTAAGTAAAGACATAACATTACGGTTATGGTTATGGATGTGGTTCTCTTTTCCAAAGTGGCACACAAAATACTAATAAACATTATCATCACTAATTAACTGTTCAGAATAGTCAGACAACATAAACAATACTAATAATAATATAGGATTGAAACAAACTAAATAATTTTGACAGAATATCAGCAGTGGCAAATTGCCACTATAGCCATTAAGACATACAATATGTAACTTTGAAAGGAAATGTGATATCATTACTACTTATCCCTGTCCCTCTGTCAGTTTCCTTACAGTTTCCTTACTTTTGCCCACTTAAATTTGAGGTGTTAAATAGCATACTCTCAAAGAGGTCTTCATTAACAAATCAAAGGCCTTTTTATGTTCCTACAAGTGCAGGGACTCTAATACAGGACATTTGGGCACTATATTCCATTTTATTGACTTCGTTTTTTTTTTTTATGAAAAAGGCATGTGATAGAAAACTCAGTTTAAAACATTGTACTACTTTGAAATGTATCTGGCCTTCGTAGTAGCTATTATAGTTAAGACAAGGGAAGTGTATTAATATAGCACATTTTATACACAGGAGTATTTCAATGTGCTTTCTATTAGCAAAAACAATAGAATGCTAGACAATAACAGCATAAAAGGGCAATCGTTAAAAAAAGTAGCATGTTTATACCTAAAATTATTAGCAGACCCTTTTGTCCAAAAGAACATACTTTATTTTTTAACCAAACAAAGCACACCAGAGATAGCTCACCTCTCCCTTCAGTATTCCCAGAGAATCTCCACACAGACTGCCCCCAATTTGATTCTTTCCAGTTTTCGGAGCCTGGGCTGCCTACAGAAACCAGTTTGTTTACAGAGTACTCACGGAATGGGCAGCTAGCAGATCATGAGGCTATGATTGTGTAATGTGAAAAAGAAAATGTTATGGGTTTGAAATCTTGTACAATTGGAGACTGCACCTTTAACAGGAGTTGCATTTGATCTGCAATCATCTGAGAACAGTTTAGTCGTAACTCTAGAAGGGCCTTTTTGATGCCATCCAATAACTGGTTCCAGGATTGAACTACAATGTACAGTATAGCAGCTGTATATACTTCAATGTATTGCATTGCATGTGGTCGCAAAAGCTCATCATTCTTCAATGCAACAGGTATAACTTACAGTAAAAATTAACATATTTCAGGTAATAATTTGAAAAACATTTCATGCATTCTGAGATGTGGCTTTTGGCTTGTAATGCATGCAACCATAACGAAAGAAGAACAAGAAGAAGAGCAAAGAAGAAATGAAAATGACAAAAGTTCCATTAGAAAAGACGACACAATCGAGCAAAGCAGGAGCCCGAGATGAGGACAAGATGAGGACAAGCTGTCAGAGTAGCTATGTACATTTTGCAACCTGTTATTGTTAGGCTAGTGATGTGCAATAAAATTAGAGATATAAACAATGACAAACCAAGTTCAAAATTACACTGAGCTTTCTTATGTAGGAAGTTTCTCTTCCCATAAGAAAAAAAGACTTGAATAAGCAAAACCACATAGGTCTAGACAGGTTCTCTTACACAAGTCAATCACAAGGTATATGTGGTCAAAACATGGAAGTCAAAACATGGAAGTGAACAAATATTTTTAACATAATCAAAACAGTGGCATATTTTATGACAGATCATCTACAAAGTAAATGTGTTTAGATTAGATTAGATTAGATTCAACTTTATTGTCATACTGTATATGAAGACAACAAAATGCAGTTTGTGTCTTTGTGTCTGTGATTTAGAGTAATATAAGTTATATATGTGCAGTGTATTAGCAGTTACCTTATAAGAGCATGCAGAATAATAATAATATGGCTATGTAATATGAATAATTTATGCACAACATGTACACATATGTGCAATGAATAATATGCAGTGTATTACAGAATATATGAGAAAAACATAAAAAATACATAAAAATAATAAATATGGACAGTATGTACAGCTACAGTATGGTCATTCCACATTAGGGTCATTCCACGTCAATTCAACCAGGGCCCACGCACTTAGGTCTCAAAAAATTCTGAAAAAATTACCAGGTGTACCTATGTTACCCTGGAGACACACTGTAAAATTACTTTTATGTAATATCAATATTTTCCAAGATACAGCCAGTTTTACGGGGGGAGGGGTGTGTCAATTTTGTTCGGCCTCTTTTTTTGTCAAATTTCACAAGCTCATAGCGCAAGAACTAAACCATGTAGGAGGCTCAAATTTTGCATGCTGGTACATAAATAGCAATAGTATGTAGCAAAATCATCACATTTGGTCTGGATGATCCTGTGTGTTCATAGCTGTCCCTCAAAGTTGATCAAAATTGTATTGGTGTTTTTGGCTGGGCTCTGTTTAGGCCTTCAGAAGACATATTTGTACAACATAGGCTCTTGATTTATTTTCCTTACTGAGATAAGTAGAAACACTCTCACAAAAAGCAATGAACAGAAAATAAATTCCTTCAGGGTCTGAACAGCAGACCTCACTAGTTTGAAAAATCATTTTGGTTCTCATTTTCACACCTTGTGGGAATATACAAATATTTTTTTTTATATTAGTTTCTTTATTCTCCATGATCCCTTCTTTTTAAAGACACCAATTTGACTTGTCTTATGCAAATCTTTCTTTTTTATTTTCCACCCTGAACATGGGCAAAATGCACCAATGAGATCAATATGTTTTATATACTGTGGAGTCACCACAGTGCCACCTGTGGTTGTATAGAGTAACCTGTGGTAACTCTATACAAGACCTATTGATCTCAATGGTGCATTTTGCCCATTTTGGACCCGGGGAACATAGGGATGACCCCAACTAATGAATGCTTCTGAATACTGTGGAACGACATATTCAGAAATGTTTATGTCAAGACTGCATCTTGAAGCAGAGACTTTCTAATGAGGAGACACAGCACTCAAAAAATCCGCCATAGAAATGCATGGGGTTAGTTGTCTACAAACATCCCACCCCTTCCTCGCCAAAACGTTGACACGTGTATACATTGAGCCAATCATGTGCTGTGTTGTGCAGACATCGTGCCAATCATGTGTTGCGAACTCGCCGCTGGAGCACGGTTGGTGTCGCAAAGCCTTGCACGTGCGCATTTCTGCCGAATAGGATGCCCAATGAGTACCCAAAAAGCATTGCATTACGGCCGCTGAGTGGAGGGACTTGCCTAAAAGGACTTTGCTTGAAGTCTTTAATCTCAAAATTATCTTGATATTAATATTATGCTGCATTACTAAGTAGGCCTACATACCTACTCTCCACCTGGGCAGATTACTGTAGGTCCTAAATAGGTGAAACCTGAGTTACCCATGTGGGCCCTACATGGCACCTTTAAAGCTCCCATCATCACCCCATCTGGGCTAACCCAAGTAGGGCCACCATGGAACCTGAGGGCAAAATTAGCCAGACCAGCTAGGTAGCCCAGATGGGGCCCATTTGTCAGCCCACAACCAACCCACACGGGCCCCAGATGGGTGTGTTATCTGGCTGATGTGGTGCCCGAGAACCCTTAAGACACATCTGGGCTCTATTTTAATGATCTGAAATGTGCAAAACGCAAGTAGCTTTGTGGGCCGATTTACCTATCAAAGGTTTGCGCCGGAACACGCCTCCTCTTTTCGCTGAATCGGCCCCAGGAGCGCAAGTTCATTTCTTAATTTAACGACCTGCATCTGTGGAGGGAAAATTGCGCTGTGCGTTCAATTCAAAATAGGAATGATACAAGTGCCAGTGCATAAAGTCAATTGTGCCACATGCAAGATAGAGCCCTCTTGTTTTGTTGTTGAAGATGACTAATGAAACAAAAGCAGTTTGTTGCATTTTGTTGTTACCATTGCTAAGCAACCACAGACTCAACTTTATGTTTTGTGATTTTGCTATTTTAAATAACTAACAAAATAAAGACTGCATACATTAAGTGAGTGAAGGTTATGAAAATAAAATACATTCTTGCAAGAAATGTTATCAAAACATATTTTAATACCAAAAATGTGTGTGTATGTGTGTGTGTGTGTGCCTCTCTGTCTGTGTGTCTCTGTGTGTGATTGTTGCAGTGCATTGCACCTCAACTGATTTGGTCAGGTTGAAAATGGAAGAATCTGTGAGAACTCTTGGTAAGTACAGAGGATTGTGCAGATCTATAGTAGGCTACTTTTTATACTGAAAAGCATGAAGGCAAATATGTAGGGCAATTCCACAGAAAATTGACTTTTTGTCACATTCATAACGCCAGTGAATGTGAATGATAACATTCATTTTTTTGTGCATTTTTTCTCATGTACATTCTTCAGCCAAAAATAGCAAATGCTCACATTTCATGTAATCATTCACATCATACCATACCATCACATTTTATTGGCGTTAACGATGTTACAAAAAACGTAATTTTCCATGGAATTGCCTTGTAGACCTACTTACATCCCAATTCATGCACAGCTTGAAAGCAAGGCCAGTCAATCTGTAAGTATATGCGGGTTTATTACTGACCACTAGGGGGCACAAGTTAATTGAAAGTGATGAATTGGCTTTCATAACATGTTTCAAAAACTCAAAGGTCAGAGTGCTGAAAATGGCTATACTGACACATCTTTGTTTTGAAGTCAATCAGACAGCGAAGGAAATGGGAAGACGATTGAGCAGCAAAAAAATGGAGGGCAATGAACAACCAGAGGGGAGGGACAAAAAAAGAGCGGACTCTGGGAGTAAGAAGAGGAAGAAGAGGAAGAACACAATCAAACAACAATCAAAAGAACACATGACTAAACAAGAGAGGGAGAAAGAAACTGAGGACATGGAGAGGGAACTACAGGACCTTAGAACCCAACTGCAGGAACAGGAGAGGGAGCTGGAGGACAAGAACAGGCAACTACAGGACCTTAGAACCCAACTGCAGGAACAGGAGAGGGAGCTGGAGGAGAGAAACAAACAATTGGAGGAGAGAAACAAACAGCTGGAGGAGAGAAATAAACAGCTAGAGGAGAGAGATAAACAGCTGGAGGAGTGGGAAGAAATGCTGGATGTGACATGTGAGTATGAGACCAAATGATCATATTATTCCATAATTTACAGACTTTGCATCAGGTAGGCAACATATTAAAGCATGCTGGGTAGATTCTTTGCCTAACATGTACTCCCTGCTCATGTAAACCCTAATGATCCAGCAGTACTGTTGGCCTTGGTAGATTAGCTGGATAGCTTGCAGTTTGTGCTGGGCAATATATATACTTATACAACAATTGGGGTCTATTTATTTGTGTCTGATTGGCCGATATGAGTTGGAATATCCCTGGACATTTCAACTCAGACTTTGCACAGCTAATAATAAATCTCTCCGCAATACAATGCGAAGATTCTATAACGCTTTGACACAATGTAGCAATAACCGTTAAATTCAAATTAAATTAAAGTTCAATATAGGTTTTGACCTATGTATTATATATTCAGGGTTTTGATATATGTATTCAGACTTTGATTTAAATTCTCAGATTTTGATATATATTCTCAGGTTTTGACTTATATATTCAGGGTTTTGATATATATATTCAGATTTTGATATATGTATTCAGACTTTGATATGATTTTGATATATATTCTCAGGTTTTGACCTACAGTATATATTCAGGGTTTTGATTTATATATTCAGATTTTGATATATATTCTCAGGTTTTGATATATATATATATTCAGATTTTGACATATATTCACAGGTTTTGATATATATATATATATATATATATATATATATATATATATATATATATATATATATATATATATATATATTCAGGTTTTTGATCTAAATATTCCGATTCTGAATATTAATTTCCTAAACGGCATGCCATAATATATACTTTAGTGCAAACTGGGTACCCATTTATAGTGCTTATTGTGTTAAAAACAAATTAGGGACCTGTATCATCTCTAGTTCATTATATCACACGTAGTACAGTTCAGAGTGTTAAATACTCCTCAAAATGTACTACAGAAGCTGGTTGTGACCTTATCCAGTTTATCTTTGTGTTTTGATCCAGGTCTCAGGAGAGCACGGAGCAAAGACCAATTAATAGAATGTAAGTCCAGACTTATAATGATGACTTCTTTTGGGGATTTTTTGTGAATGAAAAACTATTAAAATTAACATTCAGGTTAGTTTGAAAATATACAACAGTATGCCCATTTGCAAGTTTTTTCAATGAACATTCATTGTTTCAGTGATTGTGTTCCATACATGTAACATGTCTGTTAAAATACTTACCACGGTATTACAGTACCCAGTATAATTAATTTGAGATGACAGGGTAGCCTCCACTCCTGCTTTTTGCCCTTTCTCTGTCTTGTTCTCATATCTGGTGAATGGTGGCAGTCAGAGGAAACCACCTACTGCCCCCTGCTGGTGAGTATGTGACATCAAGTCATAAATTATACACCATATTATTAGTTTGCTTGCTGAAAGCAGCACACTATTGTTCTTCTTAAGTTTTCCTTTTATTATTATTCCCGGGACGCTAATTTTTGGCCAGCTCCTGCCCCTAGACCTTCTAATAGCCTTAACCCTTTCCATTCAAACATCACGCTGTGGCGCAGGTATATTGATGATGTTTTTTTTATATGGACAGACACAATTGATGAATTAAAAAAAAAATGGTTCATGCTAACTCTATCACAGACTATCTTTCTTTTACTCTGGAGCATGACTCACTCTAGTGACTTTTTAGACCTGACAATTTTGAAAGATGTGAACAATACACTGCAAACGACAATCTATTGTAAACCGCTGAACAGAAATACAAGCAGACAGCAACCAACATACGCATTTAATTCACAATATCCCTACGGGCCAATTTCTCAGTGAGTGAGAAGAAATTGCATGTCCCCCCAAAACTTTATGTCCAAAGCGTCTTAACTGGCGCAGCGCTTTTCGCAACTGGGATAAGCGCAAGAAAACATTGAAAGTGCGTTGAGTGTTGACCATTCTTCCCTTCTAAATAGAAAAAAAAAGTAAATCAAATCCAAGAATTTGCTTCTCCACTCGATATCCGCCAACAGTGGGGAGAATTAAACACATCGTCAAAAGACATTGTCATATTCTCTGGAGTGATCCGGCCTTGAAAGATATCAGTGCGGAGCCACCTCGATTCATGTTTTAAACGTGCCCGCAACATTCGAGACCGTTTGGTCCATTCTGACATAAAAATATTGCCCCCTACCACCTGGCTTTCTAATCCACCATTAGGGTTCTATAAATGCAGCAACTGTGCCCAGTGTTCCAATTCTACCAACTCATATATATAATGCAAGATTTCTCGCATCCCCAGACAGAATTCTATTGATTCCTTTATTAATTGCATGTTGCACACATGTTGTTTATTTATTAAAATGCCCATATGGGCTGGTATACATTGGACAGACAAAACATCAATTAAAAATGAGAATTTCAGAACACAAAACAGCAATACGCACTAAAAATACTACATACGACATTATATGCAGGCCAATCATGGATCTCCAGCTTCATTCAAATTTTGGGGGATAGAAAGAATCACCACACCCTCCAGAGACGGAGACATTCTTGAAAAACTCTTATGTAGGGAGGCGTTTTGGATATGTACTCTTAGTAACACACTGGGACCTGATGGCCTCAATGAGGAATTGAACCTTGTTTCTTCCAGATAGTTAATCACAGTAGCGCGGAGGAACAATTGCTTTCTACGGCTTTGTAAATAGGTTTTAAGAGAAAACTCCTAGCTAAAATGTTTTAGTGCGATTTAGGAGTACTACTAGCGGTAAGATAAAATGCTTTGTGAATCCGGCCCCAGGTCCATATAGATTATTTGTCAAATAAACCAGTAAAACCAGCATTAGGGGATGGAATGTATAACATTCACACCCAATTTCTGTCATAGCTTTTTAATCAGCTTTTTTTTTTATCAGAAATCAGTGAAACAGTATCCTGACAAAAAAATAAGCAGCATTTTAATGCCTCAATCAAATGATAGCAAGGGCAAGGGCGTAGGTTTGGTCTGAGCTTTGGTGGGGACACCCACTAACACTCAAAAAAAAAAAAAAAAAAAGAAAAAGCCACAATAGCCACTATAGATATATAAAATGATTAAAATTATGTGCTACTGTCCAACTACTATCCATGATTAAAGTGTGCTACTGTCCAACTTGATCTAACTATACTGTGTAGCCTACATGATCTGGTTTTAATATGCTATATTTAACATTTAATATTTATGTTCTATTTGGTCTGTTATGAAATCATGCATTGACCCATTTAAGCACAGCTCAGTTTTAAGAAACTTAAATACATGCATGCTTAGCATTTTGTGAAAAGAAATCATTAAGGCTACATTGACAAACACTTAACCGTGAGCTGCCTGTATATTCTCTGATTATAATATTTACAGATATCTAGGCAATGTAAGCAGAGCTAGTGAGCGGTAACCTGACTCTCGCCAGATGAATTTCGTTCCGCCTAGCTCCACTCACATCCATCTGGGATCGCTTCCATTGGGAGTGATTTCGGCACCAGATTTTATGGTAGAGCCAATCAGGACGCAGGGCGGGAGTTTCATAGACGTAGCGTAGAAGCGACTGTGAGACTGTTTTGCCTTCAGCCTTCTGAAACACCTCTCCAATGGAGCGATCCCAGATGGATAAGTGGAGCTAGGCGGAACGAAATTCATCTGGCAAGAGTCAGGTTAAGTGAGCGGAGCTGAGTGGTGTGAATATCCCGCTCCCCGCTCAGGTGGCTGTTCACTCAGCCGCTCCTCCGTTCAAATTCACGTCAGGCCGCTCCGCTCAATTTCGCTCCCCGCTCCACTTCAAAATCCTCCCGCTCCAGTGAAATCGCTCCACACTCGCTCCAATTTAAAAGAGGGAGAAATAATCTACAAGCCGAATTGTCACCTTAGAAAACTTAAATCCCAAAGAACTAAGAGAAACGGCAATGTCACTCATAGAACATGTATCCTAATGCAACACCGACCGTGCAACAACGAACAAGCTTGGCAATGTACACATAAGCCTCAAACTAAAGGGATCAGTGGGATTAATTGCCTAAATAATACAGGTTTAGCATCCAAGTTTTACTTCAGCCTTACTTAAAGCACAGGCCATTCAAATTCTTCACATTTTTCTTTGCTCTCCGCAGCACACTCATGTTTAAGATGTGTCTTCTTAAATTCCAAAATAAATCTCACTGGAACAGTGTCATGGCATAGGCTAGTTGTTCTTGCTCTACATTGTACATAGTACACTTGTAAGCCCTATGACTTTCAGTTTCCTTTCTAAAATATTTAGCGACTTCATCCCCAACCAACTCACTGTAACGTCGGCAAACTTGACTATGTGCTACGGACTCTGGGACAATGCATTCTGGGATACGGGGAAGAACTCTGGGGGTTGTTTGTGTGTGTTAATGCCTTTATTTACTGTTTTAATGTCCGTGTTTTAGTGTAGCGTGTTACCCTTTTAGGTCTTCCTCATGTGTGATCCTTTTTGTGTTGGTGGCTGCGTCCACCCCTGTATTTGTAGTGTGTGTGTGCGTTTGACCTGCCTAGAGTGTGCGCTTTTCGTGGCCTGCGGCCCTGCTACTGTTTCTGAATACTTGGCACTGACCGCGGCCTCTGCACCTATATGCAGCAACGAATCCGTTACATCACTATGGCAAGTGCCTTCATTTTGAAATGTAACGGTCTTAGTTTCATTATGAAGACGTGAGTTCTGGGTGAATTTGGGCCTCAGACTCGTGGTGTGAGCAGCGCCGGAGCGAAATTGGAGCGGAACAGAGCTCTGAATTAAAAAGCGCTCCGCACTCCAACAAAATTCCATCCGCTCCACTCCTCGCTCGCGCTCCGCTCACTAGCTCTGGATGTAAGCACAGCTCAGTTTTAAGAAATGCCGAAAGACCATGTTGAATTTTGCTACAATTTATTTCAAAACCGGATTACTCTGGAACAGCTAATTATACACGGGAATGCATTACACCTTTGTGTTCGGTAAGGTCTGCTGTTTATTCTGATATATGGTTTGTCATTTGTTTGCGTGAAAGAGTGTAGGCCTCGATATTCAGAAAGCGAATGGATGTGGAGATGGGCGCAGAGAATAATTATTAAATCTCTTGAAGTTATTTTTCTCGCGAACTGTTTATCACAGCAAATAGTGGCTAACTAGCACCGTTTAAAAGCTGAGAAAAGGCTCTTTCATTTGACACGTGTGATGAGTAGCCTACTTCTCGAGGAGTTCAACAGAGAGGAATGGGTGAATTTGGACGCACTTCATATGCCTTGTAGTGAAGTGAAGCTGAAGCGCTGCGCCATGCTGCACAGGAGACTGCAGCTCACTGGTAGTTATTATAGGTAACTTCAAATCAGCGCGATTTACCCTTATAGGCTACTGCACATTACAAGATCTGTACGACATGATCTGCAGCACTGAAGTGAGAAATGATTTAACTCTTTGTGCAGCGCATGTGAGCGCTTTTTCCCCCCATTTCAACCTGAATATTGGTGGGGACAGTCGTAATTTGACATTGGTGTGGACACGTCCTCACGCAAATCTATGCCCCTGAATGATAGGCTAACTAACATTAACATCAAACTACTGTCATATTTCATATTTGTAAACCACAGTGAAACGTTAACTGCTGCCATTGGTCAATTCCTCTTTAGATTATCTGAGGCGCAAGCTGCGCAACATTATTTATTTTTGCAGCCAATCACTGCTTTCATTTTATTTTATTGATTGTATCTTAGCAATGGAAGCTAGATTTGAAAGCAGTTTGCAGGCAGGCCGCAGGTAAAATCCAACAGGCTGCATTCGCCCCGCAGGCCACTAGGTGAATAGCCCTCTCCCAGAGCTTTTGAGATATTGCCACTGTGCCAACACTGAAAGGCACTGTCAGAATCTTTGGATCAAGCCAAGTTCAATGCTGTATATTCCGCTGTCTGCTCACGTTAGTGAACCGCTCCTGAGCAAGCACACTTTGCAGTTCCTTGGAAACTATTCTAGTTCACATCAGCTATTCATCCTACAGTGACTCACTCTGTGCTGTGTATTTACTGCAGTAACTGGATGGCGCTCCGAACCAGTCTCTCTTTGTGCTGGGATCCATGATCAAGATCATATCTGGAAAAGGTGGAGCATGGCTGAACCTCTAATCTGTACGTATTTTTTTGTTGAAATTTTTAAACTTACTTAGATTAGTGGTACTGCTGGCATCAGACATCATTCCAAAAATAATTCAGTGGAAATGCATGGATTCCAGTTTCTTCCAGTAGCAGCAACTGGAATCCATGCATTTCCACTGAATTATTTTTGGAATCTGATCCCTTATCATACCTGTTCATTCTTACTCGTTTGCCGACTTATCGTGACTAAATTCAAGATGGCTGCAAACGCTAAACTTTGTGAAGATACTGTCTGTATAAATCATCTTGTAAGTAAACTACCAGTGCTTTTTCTAAGTTCTCAATGTCTCGTTTTAAATGTCAGGGCCCTCGGAAGTCTACCAATGAAGTGTGGGGATACATTGAGCCTCGTAAATGGGTGTAAAACAGTGATTTATTTGCATGGCTAGCCCGATGCCGAAGCACCACTATTGAAAAAGCTGTTGGTAGCATCGGCTAACTAGCGCCAGATTTTGGAGTGCAGGGGACAAGCCGAGATGGGCTATGAGACATACGTTCACACTCGGTATCATGTTTCAATACACTTTAGGTCAATATCACACCGGAATTCTCCTTTAACGTTACCCAGAAAACTGAACAGTTTTTTTTCCCCGCGCATGCCTTTACTAACATGCAAGTTCACCATCCTTCCTCCCCCTTCTCGTTCGTGAACCTCTGGAGTCGTGAGTTAAGACTTTTTTTTTTAACTGTTCCTGTGGTGTTGAGCAACTACGACTCCTGTTAATCCTACAATTTTACATTATAATTTATTTAAAGTGAATAAATTGTAATGAAAAATAAATATAAATTAAATAGCTAAAGTAAATCATTGAATGTTCAAAGTATTATGAATCTTTATTTAGAAAAAAATACACATTGGTTGGCCTATTCATGAGCATAGCCTACATCAGCAATCACACATGTTTAGGGGAATAGGGCATTATTAATATAGGCCTACCATGTAAGGTGGTATGTGCTATAAATGGGTAAACCACTAGTGAGTTTGCCTGTGAGGTGGGGGCACCGCCGCGCCAGGCAGTGTCCCACATTGTCCTCCAGAAACATACCCCTTGTCCCCCCTTGGGCATATTAGCAGGTCACCCTACTCATCCCCCACACGCCATCTCAAACACACTGACCTCTTGGTGCTCTCAGCTGTCTAATTATAGGCTAAAAAGGCAAAAAAATATCAGTTTATGTGTGTGTGTGTGTGTGTGTTTGTGGTTTGTTTTCATATGAATTAGGTAATCATAGAACAAATAACTCAAAATAACTAACAATTATCTGAAAATATGACTTATTAAGATTTGTCTGTGGTTTCAGTTAGACGAGAAAGTCCAGTCCCTCCAGTGTCTCCTGCTGTGTCTGAGCTGAGGCTGGTGCTGCTGGGGGGGAGCACCGCTGGGAAGAGGGCAGCAGGAAACACCATCCTGGGCACACACACACTCACACACACATCCACAGAGACCCAGCACAGTGAGAGCAGACAGGGGGAGGTGGCTGGGAGACGGGTGACCATGGTGGACACTCCAGACTGGTTCTGCAGTGGACTCTCTGAGAAGGACATGAGGCAGGACGTGGGGCTTTGTGTCCGTCTGTCTGCCCCAGGACCTCACGCCTTCCTCCTGCTGATTCCAGTGGAGCCGTCTGAAGGGGAGGAGAGGAGGATGCTGGAGAAAATGGAGGATATTTTTGGGGAGGGCTGTTGGGGACACACACTGATCCTCTTCACCCATGCTGAGGGGCTGAAAGAGAGGAGTGTGGAGGAGTTGCTCCAGACAGGGAGCCAGGAGCTCCAGCAGCTGGTAGAGAAATGTGGCAACAGGTGTCACCTTCTCAACGTTAAGGACAGGCCTGATGACACTAAGATCACACAGCTGCTAGAGAAGATAGAAGAGATGGTGTCAAGAAACAGAGAGCAATTCTATAGCAGTGAGACCTACCAAGAGGCAGAGAGACAACTCAGAGAGTTAAGGATGCAGAGCAAACAAGAGGTGGAGGAGAGGAAACTGAGGGAGGAAAGAAAGAAGAGAGAGGAACTTGACAAACGCATACAGGAGTCTCTGAGGAAGATGGAGGGAGAGATTCAGCAGCATGAAGTAGAAATTAAAACGATTAATCTAAGGGCAACAGAACTGGAGAGAAAAATGATAGAGGAGAGGGATGAGGAGAAGAAAGGAGAGGTGGAGAGGAAATTAAAGCATGAGATTTCCCTGAGAGAGGAGATGGAGAGAAAACTAAATAGTTTGGCAGAAAAGAGGAGAGAGATGGAAGAGAGACACAGAGAGGAAATGGAGGAGATGAGAGAGAGCTATGAGAGAGAGGCCAGGGCTGAAGCAGAGAGAAACCTCATGAAGATCATCCTAACTGCCTGGCAAAGACATAATAGCATCACTCAGCTGAAGATGGAAGCAGAGTTCAACAGACAAAACGAGCAGAAGAATGATGTGATTGTGCTTTGGGAGCTCAGAGAGAGGGTTGCAATGTTGGAGAAACTGTCACATGCAAAAGATGAGCAGAAAGGAATGAATGAGGTTGACATACTTTTGCAAGAGCAAAAGAGAGAGATAGAGAGAATGAAACAGATGTTGGAGGAGAAGGACAGAGAAATTGAGAGAATGACTCTCAAACCTAGAAGAGAGGGAAGTCTGACAGAGAAGGAGCGACTGAAACAGATTACTGTAAAGCTGAACAGAGAGATGGAGAAGCTGAGGCAGGATGTCAGCAATCTGAGCCACACCCAGTCTCTGCTGAGAGAAGAGTGTGAGAGGGACTGAGGATGAGGAGGTGAGTACAGGATGAAGATGTTAATCCTCAGAGTCAGAGCATCAACATGACAATGGACTTACTGAGAAGAAATCAAGCCACAAGTCATAAATTCATATCACCTGGTGATATACTGCATGTCTATAAAAAATGAGATATGAGTGAATTTGGAAGCACTTTGTTCTCTTGCCATTTTTGACTGTTGACTGTTGGTTGTCAATTGCTAAAGTTCACTGCTCTGCAACCCGGAGGTCAACAACGATCAGTCAATAGTGCGCCAGATCTCACAGATCAACGATCAGTCAATAGTGCGCCAGATCTCACAGATCAATGATCAGTCAATAGTGTGCCAGATCTGTGAGAAGTCGCAGCCCGTTACTGTGCCACATCGCTTTTCCCACTGCTTTTGCCATCTGCCTGATACGCTTACTGCTGGACCATAGAGAGCCAGTTGAATGAAAATTGTGTCATCTTTAACTTTTCTTTTTTTTTATACCTCACAGTATGACTTATGCTGACACTGTAATGTTCAAGTTATAATTGCACCTTTTTGTATTACACCCTGAAGTAAACTAACAAAACAACATTCTTATCTTCAAGCTTCTTATATTCTCTTCATTTCGTGATCTTCAACATTTCCAAACAGGAGGGCAGCATCCCACACCTCTTTAGTGCTCATTATTAGGTTCCTGGGGGAAATCAAAGATTATTTTGTCCCTTCACAAAGTCGAGTATGTTTATTTTGTATTGTGATTAAAGCATCATACAAATGGAATATTTCCAGGCCAGTTCTATATCATTTATTAGTGACTGAACAAATTGAAGCTTTAATTTTGGAAGCTTAGCTTGTTTAACTACTTCACTACAACCCCCACATACAACGTGCAGATCAAATATAATCCACACTCAGTAATGCAGAATACTTAAGGGACATTTCAATCAAATTCATTGAGTTCAGTCATCATTGAGGCAAAAAACAAAACAAAACAAAAACGTGTTAAAACACACATTGTGTAATATATTAGTATTAGCACTGAGGAAATTTGCACTATTTCATACTGTACAAGCATGTGCTATTTAATTTCAAAAAATTTTCACATTTTCAGTGGGATTCATGGCCTGGAAATGGCCGTCTTTAAAGACTTGTACTCCTGTGTGTTTCGACTCCTATATGCCCCACTGTTTACCCAGGAGTTAAGTCTGTCCTTTACAGTGCCGTCAATGAGGCCTTTGTCATAGTATTTATCTATCATCAGCCTGTAGCCCACTTGATAGTAGTCTGCGCTGTGAACCCTGGGCTGGGTGTTGTGAGGGGTTTGCCGCTGTATTCCTGAAGAGACAAAATAAGTAAATTAGAGTTGACCTTTCACATTTCATTTGTGATGAGCCAATATCATGATACACACAGCATCTTGGTCCACTTCGGTTTAGAATGACATAATCTCAAAATGGAGTTATGTAAAGGATGCCTAACATTATTTAATTTTTTTATTATTATTATTTGAAAAAAAAAAAAACACTTATACATAGCAACATAATGTGTTTTGGCCATTGAAGTTAGGACGCAAAGTAGCCAGATTCTAGATGTCTCTCATGTGACACGTGGCATTGAATTACTATTAACATGATACAAGTAAACGGAGAGTGCCATTGTGTAATGGTGTGTGGAACACAAATCGAACCCTGTACATGAAAAATTCTGTACATGAGTCACCTTAACCTTCACAGTTATTTTGTCATTACATTTTGAATCAGATACGTATATTATAACAGAGAGCAAATATATCTACATTACCTGCATCCTGTCTGAGCCACTGTGAAGTCTCTGGATGGGCCGTTATGAATGACATCTTCAGGGTTGTCTCCACGTCTCCTTTACTGAGGGCCTGGGACATCTCATTCCTGCACACACATATACACTCATTTACAATACATACAATCCCTGGTGAGAAGGGAGTAAGACAATCACATACTTATCCACACACAACATGCTGTTGGACATGCATTTAGATTCACATTAAAACATGCAGTTAACATGGCATTGTTCCCTTCACAATATTTTTGTATTAAAGGAGAAATCCTTTTGAAATCTGACTGTTTTCATTTTTCTTTTTTTCCGTACCAACAGTACTCAGTGACCTCGAGAAACAGAGATCTATTGAAAAATGTCTCCATTAATTAATTAATTCATTCACTCATTAATTGTATTATTTTTTGCAGAGATCCTGCATTCATAATTGGAGAGTCGATGTCAATGTCTTTTCAAGCACATCTGAAAGGTTATAAATGGGATGAAAGTCATGGGTGGCCAATTAATGTTTGAAAATGGTTCCTCGTATTCCCTGAACCAAGCTATCAGAATATCAGCCTGATGCAACCTGTCATGTCA
This sequence comes from Alosa alosa, assembly GCF_017589495.1. NCBI lineage: Eukaryota > Metazoa > Chordata > Actinopteri > Clupeiformes > Clupeidae > Alosa > Alosa alosa. Next base: position 4,378,159 of record NC_063191.1, read on the forward strand.
TAGTCACACCATCCATGTACACACTACCATATTCATATAGCATTTAATTAGTGAAAACATTAAACTGTACTGTAAAATCTAACAGTGTAAAAGTAATTCCAAGGTTTCCTCAAAAAACATAACATTTCGGAGAGACTCTTTCAGCTAGGAAAGAGCGGTGCATTTTACACACACTCTCTCTCTCACACACACACATACACACACACATTACATACCTGCATATCTGAGACTCCGTGCTATTGCCAGTAGTGAGGGCTTGTCTATGATGTTCTTTACGGACCTTCATGCAGAGTAAAAAGTATGGGGACTTATTCAATTCTTCAAAAAGTTTTGGGTTGTTTTTCTGCAATTCTTCCGATAACTGTGGGTTTCTGGCCAAAATCTCTGAGACTTTCTTGTAGCAGTCTTTGGGTGGTATGTGGTCTGCCTCCCTTTTGCGTTGGTTATCTCCAGGCTGTTGATTACGTCCTGTAAGACTAAACACACATGTATTTGTTAGCATATGCGTACATTTGCTTTTACTACTACTACTACTACCCATACTAATTCTTACATGACTCTTGCTACTGCAACTGATAATACTACAACTATTACTATTACCAATAATACTACAATTAATACTATTACTATCACCAATAATACTACAACTAATACTATTATTATTGTCAATACTATTACCAATAATACTACAACTAATACTATTACTATTACCAATAATACTACTACTATTACTATTACCAATACTAATCCTGGTAGCAGTAGTAGAGGTAGTAACAGTGGTTCTTTGTGTAATAAAACTGCTGCCTTTTTCACATTAAACACAAATCATGTTGCAACTTAAAGTTGAGGCCATTTGGGTGGTGGTAGCTAAGGCTAAGGCACTGGGCTAGCATACAGTAGCATAGTGGCTAAGGAGGTGGGCTAGCATACAGTAGCATAGTGGCTAAGGAGCTGGGCTAGCATGCAGTAGCATAGTGGCTAAGGAGCTGGGCTAGCATGCAGTAGCCTGAAAACTTATGGGTTCTTTTCCCAGCTTACACCGTTGTAACCCTTTTAGCAAGCCTTTGTTGCTCTGGGGACAATGGCCCTTGTAATAATTTACGTAAGTCACTTTGGATAAAAGTGTTTGCTAAATGTAAATGTTTATTGTTTGAGGTGTTAAGAACTTAAAGTTTATTCTTCAATTTGTTTGAATATATTTCTTATAATAAATATGCATTATGACATATGCAAATGTGTTGATTGTCCATCATTATTTAATTTGATGTGATTTGATTAATAATTGATAAAGAAACTTTACCAAGATGAGATACACGAGTGAAATTTCTGGTAATAAACGATTCCTGTTTTTGTAAGCAGTTCCAGTTTTTTTTTTTTTTTTTTTTTTTTGCTGGCTAGAAAGCGGTTTGATTGATAAAAAAAGGCCTTACTCTCCGTGTTCTCCAACCAGGCCGAGATGGAGGTTTTTGCACTCCTCTCGTTGTTCATTTGATAAGGGGCTAGAGTTAATGGCCTCCATGAAGTTGCGTCTGCCTTCCCTTCTTGTCTGCCTTGTTCCTCCACTGATGGTGAAAAGTCCTGGGTTCCTGCAGGATTCCTCATATCCTCTTTGCAGCTTCAGAAGAGGAGCATAGTTTGACATGTTCTGTTGGATCTGAGTGGAGGAACAAATGATGTTGGAACACTTCTATAAAACACCATAACAAATTATATACAAAACAAACTACATTGTGTGCACACAGCCTCAATGTACGACGGAGTATTAGGGCCACACATGAAGAAAAAAAATATTTTTGCCATGGCGAGATTAAACTCGACATGTTGACTTTAAAGTCGACATGTCGACATTAAACTCGACATTTCGAGAATAAAGTTTAAATGTCATGTCGATTTTAATCTCGATGTGTCGACTTTAAAGTCGCCATGTCGACATCAAACTCGACATTTCGAGAATAAAGTTGAAATATCATATCTACTTTAACATGCCAACATTAAACTCGAAATACAGTTTAAACATAGCCTACAGTTTAAGCTATGTAGCCTACACTAACACACAATATATGACATGAATAATATGCTTCAAATAGGTGTTATTTCAGATAGCTTGCAGATATTCAGATAGATTTGTCTGTTAACTAGGTACTCATTGCCGTCATCGTGAAGCGCTGTATCTCGCTGTTATGGAATACCATGCACTATGCCATTTATATAGAATAATACATCCAATGATATAATGTTTCTATACAAAATGATATTTCAGTCTGTTTTACGTAAGGCCACCGCACATCCAAATAACTTCCCTTCATGACCCACAAGCCATCACTCTCCACAGGTTAACATGGCAAAACTAATTTTTCTAAAACTGCTTTTCCATGTCTCACCTGCAATAAATATAGGCTAACACAGATATGTATAGGCCTAAGTATATATACTCTTTTGATCCCGTGAGGGAATATGTGTGCATGTACTTTATGTATGCACTATGTGTGCGTGTGCATGTAGAATAGGCTACATGGGGTTGCCTGGTCGGGAGGATAGCTTCGTCCCTCCAGCAATAGGCTGTTTTGCATCCATTACAAACAAACAAGCAATGTGAAAGTCTAGGATTGGGGAGAGCACTTAGTATGCCTAGTCTAGTGCAAGCATGAAGTTGAACCTTTAGATGAAAAACACTCTAATAATAGCCTACAATAAATAAACCGCTAATGACGTTTACTTTTGACCATCGCATTTATCGCCTGTAACTCCGTGATAAGGACCTAACAGGAAAGTATTTGGCTGAGCAATGGAGGTTAATACCCAGATAGCAAAGGGGTGTTGAATCCACGTTTGTTTGAAGCGGCGGAGGTTGATTCAACGTGGATTCAACGCCCCTTTGCTATCTGGGTATGTTCTATGTTTTGTCCACATGATATAGGCCTATGTCTAATCATTGTTGCACTTGAAGAAAACTGGAATGTTTCATTCGTCCTCCCTTTCAATCGTCCCGAGCGGTCGTTCTCTCTAACTTTAGTCTCAAAATGTTGAGTTTAATGTCGACACGTCGAGATTAAAGTCGACATGATATTTCAACTTTATTCTCGAAATGTTGAGTTTAATGTCGACATGTCGAGTTTAATCTCGTCATGGCAAAAATATTTTTTTCTTCATGTGTGGCCCTAATACTCCGTCGTATCAATGTCATTCCACCTGTCACCAGTGGATGAAAATCATATTGTATCTCATATACCATATCATGAACAAACCAGAATAGGACTATTGGAACAGCACGGAACCCTAGAGGTGTCATTGCAAGATATTTTTTGGTATATATCCTGAAAATGTGCGCACATTTTACTAAATTGTATGCACATTTTACTAAATCGTGTGCTTGTTTTACTAAATAGTGTACTCATTTTACTAAATTGTGCTCTCACAATTTGGCACAATTTAGTAAAATGTGTGCACGATTTACTAAATTGAGAGCACAATGTAGTAATACGAGTGTACAATGGCCTAAAATGAGCGCACATTATATCGATACACAAGAATATCTTGCAATGACACCTCCTGGGCTCCGTAGAACAGAAATTTTTGGAACAGAACATTTTCCATAATCCACAGCTTTCTACAATTGGCCAGTGCTTTTTAGGTAATATACTACTCATGGAATTCTTACCAAACACAAAAAGGGAACATGAAATTGTATAAATGAACATCAAGAATCCTGAACAGTATTGATATCAAGTTGTTCACGAGGCAGGCATCAACCTCCCACTATCTTACCTCCTGGTGTACCTCACTACGAAGCTTTGATGCGTCTCTTCGTAGATCATTGACATCTTTTCGGCCATGACTGGTTGCCTGAGCAACAGCATGGAATAAACAGTTCTGTCCATCTGAAAGAACTTGGCTAAATGTGCCATCTGCATTCAGAACCTCAAAATGGCCACTATATGGTTGATGTTCACCACGGATCCTTCGACTTAAAGATTGCAGAACACCCTTTCTCCTGTGGAAAGATTTTATTTTGTTTAGGGATGGATTAAATACAAAAACATGTATTTATTTTTTGAGCGTAAAAATGTAGGAAAACATCAACATGTTGTAACAGGGATCATAAATAATCAAATACATTCATACTGCATATCTTATGATCATACATTTTCTGATAACAAAAAGGTGTTAAAAGGGCTTACTGTTGTGATGTGTCCTTTTCCTTAACTAGTCGAAGTGTCACATCTCCAGCTGATTTATCTTTCCCTTGGTAGCGCTCCTCAGAGAGTGGTTTTCCGTGTTCATCGGTAATAATGATGCGGATGCCTTTGCCATCGAGCATGTCACTCTTTGTGAGAATGTGAAGATCAAGCCCAGTGGCAGGTTTCTCCGAGCTGCTCAGACCCTTTGCATAGTGTGACAATTCACTTTTCTCATTGGTGGATAAGGACTTAGCTGGTGCCTGGCAGGCCATTCTCATTTTGTGATTTTTCTTCTGTTCATCAAAAAATGGCTTTGTTGTATGTCTACCAAGGACATTCTCAACACATCTACCAATTTTGTGGTTCACCATTGAACCAGTAGTTCGAGAAGCAATGGAAGTTATGTGTGCCACAAAAGCATCAACTAATGCTTCAGACACACTGTTGGCAATTGTGTGGATGAATTTTTGTTTAAGACGCTTCACATCTTCTAACTCCTGTCTTCCATCTGGAACATACTGCTCGTGCTTTTGATTGTCCATCTGTGTCAGTAATTGAGGAACAAGTTGGTCGTTTATGATGCCTTCTGTTGGAATTGCTTTGACCATCTCAATAACTGATGTGGTGTACTCGGCTGCAAGCAAAACTCTACTGACGGTTAACAATACCCCTGATGCCTTTTGTCTCTCCAGAACACGCAAGGCAGAATGGCTCACTTGGGAGAGGACACTGATTACTGTACGTACATTTGTGAGATCGGTCACTAGTTCTGGGATGACCTGAGTTGACATATGTGTGACTGATTCCTCAAGCCTCTTCTCACATTGGGGGTCAATTGTAAATTCATCTGGCCTTGTTTGGATCACTTCCTTTGGAATCTCCTGGCAAATTAAATGAGCGAGAGCCTCATCCAGGCCTCTGTTAGCTCTTAGTAATGAGGAGACTTTATTTTTGAACGCCGTCCTAAATATCTTTTTAAAGGCAGCCTTGAACCCTTTATCCATAGCATAGTTCACAGCAGCAAGTACTCCTTGCTTCCCTAGTTCCTGAATGGCATACTTTGCTGCTTGCTTGGCTGCCTGCTTCACTACAATAGATGTTGCTGACTTGGCACCACTTGCTATGGCCTTGGCCCCAATGCGAGCTGAGGACAGAACATTAATTCCACCACAGACCAGAGATATTCCAATGCTGATACTCTTGGAGACGGCCCACTCGGACCAACTAAAATTCCCTGTAACCATTCCGATAATGCCGCTGATCATGTCCGACACCCCCTCACTGATTAAACCCAAACCGAAATTTGTAGCCGCACCAGATGTAAAGGCTAGGACCAGTGCACCAGCTACCACTTGCAGGACACCGATGAATACACAGATGAGAGCCTGATAGGAAAATTGTGGCTTCTCTTCTATGGTAAATACAATTTTTAAACCATATTGGTGCATTTTCTCAAGCTCATTTTCTGTGATAAAATCGGTTTCTGCCAGGAGACGGGATACGGAGGATTCTTCTGTGATGGCATCTTCTCCTTTGGCCAGAACTTGTGTTAGCATGCCCAGCGCATTCTCAATGTAATTTTTCCAAAATTGAAAGATATTCATCCTTACTTGCATTTGTGTTAAGAAGTTAGCATTTTCATGGTGGGATCTAAAACTATTTTGTCTAGAGAGATTGCAGAAAATCATAGTGTTTGTTGTTTCCATCAGAAACACATCAACTAAACCCTGTGCTTCCTTAAGTAGCTGTTCTGCCTCGGCTTTGTAGCCGTCTTCACGGAGGTTGATGGCAACATATGCCTTGTTATAAAGAGCTATAGCACTGTAAAATTGATCACATTCAGCAGTGCACTGCCAGTATGCCTTTGCTCCATAACTTACTCTCTTATTCAAGAGGTGCAGGTCAGTTCTGCTTGCTGCCTGCTTGATATAATCATGGAGGTTAGTGCTTTTCCCCCGAAGAAGTGAGTTACTCCTGTGTTCTAACTGTCCTCTAAGATCTTGCATTAACTCATAAATGTCTTCGTCCACTTTGGCCCTGCGGATGCTCTTTTTATGTTGATTGAGCCATAAAGCCCATGATTGCTTCAGTGCACTGACTGCAGGGTGATAATCAAATTTATTACGATAGCTCTTGAAACACTCAGGAACATCATCTATGTTCATGTCATGACAACTCAGCCTCTCTGTGTGTGTGTACTTCTTGCGGAAATCCTCTAAAAATCCACAAAATGTTGAGAACAGTTCTCTTTTAAAGTGAATGACACGGAGCTCATCTTCTTCCATATAGTGTATGTGGTGCAGCTCCCGCTCTTCTCTGAGCTGCCTCATGACATCAACAGACTGGCCTTGGTACGCAGGCTGAAGCTGCTCTTGGTTGAGGATCATATGTACCATGCCTGGGTTTCCTTTGCGGGCAGTGCGTCCAAAGACCTGCTTCTCTACACGTTGGCTGTTTGGAAAATATGTCAGAAGCACAAAGAGACCCCCACATCTGTTGACCTCTGGTTGGACTTGTATGTCTGTCCCACGTCCAGCAAGGTTTGTAGCAATAATGATATCTCCTTCGCTGAATGCTTGTTGCTCAATTTTATGCTTCCCGCTGATTGTGTACATGATGATTGGATGTTTCTCCTGGGTTTTCATTGCACTGTGTAGTTCATTGGCTGTATTGATATCCTCACATACAACAAGAACAACCTGTCCTCTGTCTGCAACTTTCCATGCAGTTTCACAGATTTTCTGAATCCACAGTTCCTTTCCTCCTGGCACCTGGACTGCTGGGATCTCAACCACCTTCTTTCGGCGGTGGGTTGGCATCACATAGCTCTTCGTCTCATAATGCCGGTATAGAAAACCTTTCTCAGCATCACCTCCTAATGTTCCTGTGACCCCAAATACACCTTCACCTGTTAGGTACCTTTGAAAGTAGTGGATGTTTGACATGTAGTTAGTCATAGTGGTCAGAGGTGAGATGGCCAGTTGGTGCTTCATCTCCAAAAACTGCTGGAGGCCTTCCAGCCATGATCTGCTCTTCTCCAGCACCCCATTAGACATGTCCACAGGTATGATGGCATCATACTGATGAATGTCACGGTCACCCTCCTGTTTTTTGTCACCCTCACAGGATTTCTCGATCATGTACTCCCTGCCCTCCACCATCACAATGGCCGTAAGCGCCTTTTGGATAAATAGTCGCAAATGCTGCTCTGTGTATTCCTTCAGAAAAGCTGGAATCACAATGAAATCTCTGAATTTATCAATGTTCTTTGGATCACATTGGTCTGAATACTTTATTTTTGACTTCACATTGTCAACAGTCCAGGAAATTAAATCATTTTCAGGTATTATTTGACATGCGCAGCCCTTATCAAGGAGAAGCAGTCTGACTTCATCCTTTGAAAAGTTTGGACATACAATGTCTTCATAAACAGCAGCTTTATTGTCAACTACTGAGAAATATTCAATCGAGTCACCTTTGCCCACTTCATTTGCAAACTCCCTCAGTACTTCATACTGTTGGTCTGGTCCGATTTTGATCATGATGTTCTCCAGTGCTTTCCACTTAGCATCCCTAAAGTCCTGGTTTGCATCCTCATCTCCCATATTATGCTCAGCCTGCACCAACTCATCAATCTCATTCTGTGAGTAGAACCCAAGTTTCACTCCAAGTTGGAGTATATCCAGGGTGGAAAAGTCCTCAGATTCAGAGACACCCAAAGCAGACATTGCAGTCTTGTAGAAGAGCTGGGGTGCAGTGATCCAATGGATCTCACCAGTCTCTTGCATTTCTATTTGTCGACATGCGGACACCATGGCCCAAATGCCCGCAAGCACCTGCTCTATGTGCATCAGACCACTATCGTCATCAGACAAATATGTTGTTGAATCTCCATTGTCCAGTGTCATATGGTCAACTTCATCTACAATTACCATGTCAAACTTTCTAGTTCTCCTGGTTTTTTTATCATCAAACTCTTGTCTCAATATGTCCGCAGCAAAGTCAACAACTGTTCCGTAAACTATGTCCTTTTCGTATGCATGCTCATGATTTCGCAACACAGCTGATGTCAAACCAAACATTGAATAAAAGGCACACCATTCCTTGTGGTCACGGACAGCCAGGACAGGAGAGCTTGTCACAATGTCTGGTTTAAGTCCGCGGATGGCTTGTATTGCAGCAAACATGGCTAAAATGCATGTCTTTCCTTCTCCTGTGGCTATTTCTAAGAGACAGCCCTTTTCTCCTCTCGCCCGTGGCAACAGCAGTAGAAGGACGGATGCCAGCTGAGTAAGTCTAGGGACGTAGCCTTGGACCTCAGCATCAGGATGCCAGAGTCCTCCTGTATTCCACCAATGTCTTCTAGTCCTGCACTCCCTTACAGCAAGGGACATTGATACACACATTTTCCAGAGACACGCAATGTCAGGATTATGAAAATCCATTGAGCATATCATGCTTTTCACTTCACAAATTTGGTCTTTACTTAATCTTGTTTTATCAGACACTTTGAGCAGCTCGCTTTTAACATATCTAAGCACATTCTCTATAATGGTTAGCACATCCTTTGGGTACTTTGCTTCTCTCATTTCACTAATCAGTGTCTCAATGTCTTTATCCATTTCTTTCCCCGCCTGCCGGTGTAGGTAGTACACTGGCTTTGCTTCATTGATAGCACTTACAGCAGAATCATAGCTCAGTCTGTACGTTAGCACAGTTTCCAAAATGGCTGTGACTTGGTCCCTTGGGCTCTTTGTAGTATTTTGCAGAAAAGTGATTATCTCAGTTGGTGTCCAGATGTTATTGAATAGGATGTGGCCAAGAATAACACTGCTTTCTGATGTAAGCGGTGATTCAGATGCAGTGAATCTGTAGAAAATCTTCTCAGCCAGGTCAGAGTTTTCCTTTAATAAATATGTCAGTAAACTGAGAAGAAAGTCACATTCCCTACCTAATGAGAGTTGGGAGAAGCCATCATCATCATCATCATCAGAATCCACTGTCAGCTGCAGCATGGCCTTGACCACATTCAGTTGCTCAATAAGGGTCAGGTCTTCAGAGCCTATAGTCTGGTCTATTGCCAACAGAGAGGAATAGGGGAGATGATCCCCTCCAAAATACTGAATCATTAGCTCATTCTGAAGAACCTTCATCCTCTTCTCCAGATTCTGAACTTTAACATCTTCACTTTCAATGACATCAAATTCTGACAGGAGGACATCAAACATCTGTCCCACCAGAAGCTGTATAACATTGAAAACATACTAATTAACATCATTTGGTCATACAATCATGTTTAAAATAAGTATTCCTTTACATAAAAATCCCATTCAAAATATTTCAAATTATGAAATGAACTGTATGAATTATGTGGAGACATAAACAGTGTAATGCAGTGGTCCCCAAACTACGGCCCGCCACCTCATTTTAGGTGGCCCCCCAAAACATGTCTGTGGTATATAGGATCCGGCCCGCACGGGAGTACAACATCTTCTAACTATAACCTCCGCAATTTCCCCCATTCATTCTCTATGGCGAGTCTTAACAGTACACATGTAATACTCTTTTTGTCCACTGGTGGTTGTTTTGGCGCTGTTTCGCATTTGCCATCGAAAACGGAATGAAATGTATAGTAGGCCTACCTGCTGACTGAATCAGTGCTCAAAGTATTCTAAAAATGTATCAATTAATTGTTAATAACTAACTAACTTCTATTCAAGTCATAATTCTGGAACTTTCTGGTATAATTATTTATATTTTTTATTCACTCGTTCAAATGTTCATACAGAGTTCACAAAGTTCTCATCAGATGAGTGAAAGTTAGAATGGTGGTCATTTCAGATGTTTCTGCCACCACTTCATAAAACTCATAGTTTGAGACTTTAAATTATTTGTAGGATATTGCTTGTTCACAACTTGAGCTGTGTATGCAAAGTTCAGAGTTCAAAATATACTTTTGGGACTCCCTGCTTATAGTTTTGAGAATGCTATTATTAGTATTATTTCATTTGAGCTACATTTTACACTGATATGGCATGATGGCAATATAAACACAGATAACAATGGTATTAAATTGCAATAGCCTATAGATTAAATGTAATGGAATATTCAACTAAGGTAGACTGCCTTTGTTCACAGCGCTAAGCTATTTATGGTTACTGATATACTCCGAGTCTCTGGCCCTCTCTTAGAGCCAGGCATAGTGAGCTGGCCCTCGGAAGAAAAAGTTTGGGGACCACTGGTGTAATGTAATGAGTTGCAATGTATTTTTGTTCCTATGGCCTCTAGCGAGCAGTCTGTTTATGTAGGATGTAATAGGACTATTACTTTCTATTAAGTGAATGAACACACCTGTTGTTCCTGTTGTTCATCCCACTTTTGCACTCGTCTTAGCTGTTCTTCCCAGTCTTGCCCTCGTCTTAGCTGTTCATCCAACTCTTGTTGTCTCACATGTTTTTCCCACTCTTGGTGTTGTCTTAAATGTTGTTCCCATGTTTGCTCTTGCATCAGCTGTTCTTCCCACTCTTGCCCTAATAGCAGCTGTTCTTCCCAATCTTGTCCTCGTATCAGCTGTTCTTCCCATTCTTGCACTCCTCTCTGTCGCTCATTTAGGTCTTGCTCACATTTCTGCTGTTCTATTAGTTCTTCTCTTTGTCTAAGCTCTTCGCTTAATCCTTGTGCTCCTATATGCAGTTGTTCTGACTCATATCTCAGCTGTTCTTGATGCTCTTGGTCTTGATTCATCGGATGTCTTAGTACTTTCATTTGTCTTAGTGATTTTTTTTGTTTTCCCGATCCTGTACGCTGCTCATGATGCTCTTGCGTTAGTCTCTGCTGTTGTTCTGCTCCCTGTGTGGGCCACTCCTGTTGACGTCTCAGCTGTTCTCTTTGCTGTTCTCTGTGATGTTGATGTCTCAGCTGTTCTGCTCCCTGTGTGGGCCACTCCTGTTGATGTCTCTGCTGTTCTGCTCCCTGTGTGGGCCACTCCTGTTGACGTCTCAGCTGTTCTCTTTGCTGTTCTCTGTGATGTTGATCTCTCAGCTGTTCTGCTCCCTGTGTGGGCCACTCCTGTTGATGTCTCAGCTGTTCTGCTCCCTGTGTGGGCCACTCCTGTTGACGTCTCAGCTGTTCTCTTTGCTGTTCTCTGTGATGTTGATGTCTCAGTTGTTCATGTTGCTCTTGTTGCAGCTGTTGTACTTGTGCTCTTCTATGCAGTCTCAGGTGTTCTAGTTGTTCTCTTAGTTCATTTGATTGTCGATGCAGTTCTTGCTCCCATCTCTGGCGTTCTCTTGGTTTTTGTCCATGTCTCTGGCATTCTCTTAGCTCTTGTTCAAATCTTTGAGATTCTCTTAGTTTGTGTTCTGGTTTCTGTTGTTTTCTTAGTTCTTGCCCATGGCTCAACTGTTCTTGACACTCTTGCTCTCGTCTCTGCTGGTCAAATAGAAATACATTTATTAGCATATCTCGTCATATGCACTGTTGTCAAAGCAATATAAATATAATGCTATGTCATATAAAAGAGACGGATAACAATCAGTATCTAAGACAACTGGGAAGGGACACACAAACACAAGCACGTTGAATATAGCTCATTACAAGTTGGGTCGGGTATACTCCACCTTGGAGTGAGTCTGTGTAGGTTGGGTGGTGCTCTGATACTCCACCTTGGAGTGAGTCTGTGTAGATTGGGTGGTGCTCTGATACTCCACCTTGGAGTGTCTCTGTGTAGACCGGGTGGTGCTGTGATGCTCCACCTTGGAGTGTGTCTGTGTAGGTTGGGTGGTGCTGTGATACTCTACCATCCACTGTCCTCTCCTTTGCATTTCTGGTCGTTCCTCTTGTCTCCGCTGACGTCCTTGTCCTCCATGTTGTTCTCTCCACTCTTGCTCACGCCTCAGCTGCTGTTCACGCTCCTCCTCTCGTCTCTGTTCTCTTCGTTTTAGTTTACATATGTGGCATTGTCTCAGGTCAGAGGTCGACTGCCAAACAAACAAACACACAAACAAACAAACAATCAATTAATCAATCAATCAATCAATTAATTAATTAATTAATCAAAAAAAACAAATACATGTTGCTAGATTAATAAATTAAATTAAATTTCATGCTGCACACATGTTAAGGTTTCCCTTTGGCCTGCAATAATGCATGATTGGTTTCTTGTGTGTGCCTGATTGATATAGCAATACATGTTTTATATTAATTGATCTTGAACATTGTACTGTTCACACACAAGAACTGTGTACTTGAACTGGACTGATCAACTGACATATTTGACATAGAATAAAGTCCAATGATTCCAGATCTTAACTGTAGCCTGCATAAGCGCTTACCTCTGCTTCTATGCAGAAATGCCATGCAGTGTCCTTGAATGGATATTTACTCCCCATGGTTCACTCTGGATGGGAAATCTATAATGAATGTCATACAGATAATACAAATGATGAATGGAAAATTACACTGTGGTTACCTAGTGGCCTTATATGTTAATGTTGCGGGGATAAATGACAGTTTATGCTAACATTGTGATGAGTGAAAGTTGTGTTAAATTGCAGCAAACCAAACAATACACAACTGCCAAACCGGCTAAACTACCAACACCAACAGAAAGCTGTGCACATCAAAGATTTAAAACTTTACCAAACGTGAATCAACACAAACACATGGAACATTTTTTAATCAGGGAGGGACACAGTGTGTGAGTGTATATGCGTATGGGTGCATCTGTGTTTGTGTGTGTGAAGTCTCTCACCCTGCAGCACAGAGTAGTCCTTAACATTAGTAATATAGTGAGTACCGTCATTTCCCAACTATTAGCCATGGCTTATACTGTACATTGATTTTGAAAAATTTCCTCAGCTTTGAGGTTAATACACAGGGGCAGTTAATATGTTTTTGTTTCTTTAACCTGGCATGAAACACTGTCCTGCGGCTTTTACACAATGTGGCTAATACACAGGAAATTACTGTAGTGAGTCCTATCCTAAATATAGCAAAAGGGAAATGGTTCATCACAGCTTCCCCACAAGGTTGATCATTATAACACTGTTAAAATAACTATTCCCACAAGGTTGATCATTATAACACTGTTCAAATAACTATTCCCACAAGGTTGATCATTATAACACTGTTCAAATAACTATTCCCACAAGGTTGATCATTATAACACTGTTAAAATAACTATTCCCCACAAGGTTGATCATTATAACACTGTTAAAATAACTATTCCCACAAGGTTGATCATTATAACACTGTTAAAACAATTATTCCCCACAAGGTTGATCATTATAACACTGTTCAAATAACTATTCCCACAAGGTTGATCATTATAACACTGTTCAAATAACTATTCCCACAAGGTTGATCATTATAACACTGTTAAAATAACTATTCCCCACAAGGTTGATCATTATAACACTGTTAAAATAACTATTCCCACAAGGTTGATCATTATAACACTGTTCAAATAACTATTCCCCACAAGGTTGATCATTATAACACTGTTCAAATAACTATTCCAGTAGTTATCTGGGATTGGAACCAGAACAAAACTGCATTTTCTGTATTTTGTGGATACTGCACTGCTCATTATAACATTGAGCCAAAAAATATAGAGACGGCAGTGTGTTTGTATTTTGATATTGTGTCTTTGTGTGTTTTTAAATAGAAGTATACTCACAAGTGTAGTTTCTTGGGTTTAAACTGAAGCACTGGGTCCTTGGAGGCGCTGGTGCTGTACTGTGCTGTGCTGTACCATGCCCTAGCCATGCCCAGAACACCAACAAGGCAGTGAATCACACAGGACATTAATGCATTTCCGGCGGTGTTTTCCAGATGAAAAAAAGAAGGTGCACGACCAATCAGTGACCTGTGTGGGAATGGGGGCTGCGCGTGGACGGGTGACTCAGAGAGACTCCAGCCACTGGAGATCCTGTGTTTAGATTTACACCCCAGATTCCTTTCCCAACCATGTGACTTCTCAGCAGTCACTGCAGTTCAGGAAACGCTTATGTACTAGGCCTACTGTCACTGGAAACACCTCTCTCTCTCTGTGTGTGTGTGTGTGTGTGTAGAGTGTGAGTGTGTGTGTGTGTGAGAGAGAGAGAGAGAGAGAGAAAGAGTATGTGTGTGAGTGTGTGTGAGAGAGTAGAGTATGAGTGTTCTTTGTGTGTGTGTGTGAGAGAGAGAGAGTGTGTTCTTGAATGAGTTTGTGTGTGTGTGTGTGTATATATGTGTATGTGTGTGTCTGTCTGTGTGTGTGAAAGAGTGTGAGAGTGTGTTCTTCAGTGTGTGTATGAGTGTGCATGAGAAAGTAGAGCATGAGTGTTCTTGAGTGTGTGTGAGTGTGTGTGTATGTGTGTGTCTGTGTGAAAAAGTGTGAGAGTGTGGGTGTTCTTGAGTGTGTGTGAGTGTGCGTGAGAAAGTAGAGTATGAGTGTTATTCCGTGTGTCTGTGTCTGTGTGAGAGTTCTTCAGTATGTGTGTGTGTGCGAGTGTGTCTCTGTGTGTGTGTGTGTCTGTGTGAAAGAGTGTGAGAGTGTGGGTGTTCTTCAGTGTGTGTGAGAGAGAGTAGAGTATGAGTGCTCTTCAGTGTGTGTGTGTGTGCGTGTCTCTAACCCTTGATCCATGTTACTCTAATTCTCTCCAACTCTAACTTGCCTCAGTGAAGGATTAGGGCATGTCCTTTTGCACAAAGGGGTTCTGTGTTTTGAAATGTAGAAGAACCTAGAGTTGTTTCCATACGCATAGATTATGGGGGGGACGGGTGGGATATGTCCCCACCACTATTTATCATTTGAATTTTGTCCCCACCACTTCTAAAAATGTGCAAACCAATTGCCGAAAAAATCCCCACATACTGAAATCATCGAGTCTAAACCATGCGATAGGCGCACACAATGACATCCTCACAGCATGCACACCTGCCTAGATATGTATGGATCGAGTGTTGCGCAGTTAAGGTTTTTTAACATCCGCACCCACCCGACCCTCCAGTCATGTAGCCTAATGCCTGCTAGAGTTGACTGTAGCTCGGAATGCAATCGGTTGCCATAGTAGGCTATCCCAAAATCCAGCGATAAAACAAAGCATGAACTCATGAGCGTCGGTCTGCCCTAGCCTATATGTATATCCTCTGATTGTAATGTTTACAGATAGGCTATCTAGGCGATATTTGTAACATTTATTTTGTATTTGGCCTGTTATAAAATCATATAGGCCTATTGAACAATTTAAAACATTGTGAACCCCAAAGTTGGAGACATGCATATAGACATTGCTGCAAATTTAAAACCCGGATTACTCTGGAATGGCTAACTGTACAGGGGAGTGCTTTAAACTTTCATTAAAACTTTAATTACACCTTTGTGTTCGGTAAGGTCTGCTGTTTATTCTGATATATGGTTTGTCATGTGTTGAGGAAAGTTAGGAAGCCAAGATGAATGGTTAGGGAGGCGGGTGCAGAAAATAGGCTATGATTAAAATAAAAGTTAGGCTACTTTTCTCTTGGCGAACTGTTTACCACAACAACTAACCACCAACATTGTTTAAAAGCTGAGAAAAAGCTCGTTCGTGTGATACATGTGATGTCTGTGATGAATAGGCTACTTCGCAAGTAGTTCAGCAAATTTGGGTGGGACCGAAATAGGCTACCTTACAGAGCCTTGTTTTCTTAGTTCTTGTCCATGTCTCAACTGTTCTTGACACTCTTGCTCTCGTCTCTGCTGGTCAAATAGAAATACATTTATTAGCATATCTCGTCATATGCACTGTTGTCAAAGCAATATAAATATAATGCTATGTCATATAAAAGAGACGGATAACAATCAGTATCTAAGACAACTGGGAAGGGACACACAAACACAAGCACGTTGAATATAGCTCATTACAAGTTGGGTCGGGTGTACTCCACCTTGGAGTGAGTCTGTGTAGATTGGGTGGTGCTCTGATACTCCACCTTGGAGTGAGTCTGTGTAGATTGGGTGGTGCTCTGATACTCCACCTTGGAGTGTCTCTGTGTAGACTTGGGTGGTGCTGTGATGCTCCAACTTGGAGTGTGTCCATGTAGGTTGGGTGGTGCTGTGATACTCTACCATCACTGTCCTCTCCTTTGCATTTCTGGTCGTTCCTCTTGTCTCCGCTGACGCCCTTGTCCTCTATGTTGTTCTCTCCACTCTTGCTCACGCCTCAGCTGCTGTTCACGCTCCTCCTCTCGTCTCTGTTCTCTTCGTTTTAGTTTACATATGTGGCATTGTCTCAGGTCAGAGGTTGACTGCCAAACAAACAAACACACAAACAAACAAACAATCAATTAATCAATCAATCAATTAATTCATTAATCAAAAAACAAATACATGTTGCTAGATTAATAAATTAAATTAAATTTCATGCTGCACACATGTTAAGGTTCCCTTTGGCCTGCAATAATGCATGATTGGTTTTCTTGTATTGTGCCTGATTGATATAGCAATACATGTTTTATATTATTGATCTTGAACATTGTACACTGTTTCACACACAACTTAACTGTGTACTTGAACTGGACTGATCAACTGACATATTTGACATAGGAGAATAAGTCAATGATTCCAGATCTTAACTGTAGCCTGCATAAGCGCTTACACTCTGCTTCTATGCAGAAATGCCATCTACAGTGTCCTTGAATGGATATTTACTCCCCCATGGTTCCTCTGGATGGGAAATCTATAATGAATGTCATACAGAGAATACAAATGATGAATGGAAAATTACACTGTGGCGATTATATGTTAATGTTGCTAATGGATAAATGACAGTTTATGCTAACATTGTGATGAGTGAAAGTTGTGGTAAGTGCAGCAAACCAAACAATCTACAACTGCCAAACCCGGCTAAACTACCAACACCAACAAGCTGTGCACATCAAAGATTTAAAACTTTTTACCAAAGCGTGAATCAACACAAACCACATGGAACATTTTTTAATCAGGGGAGGGACACAGTGTGTGAGAGGTGTATATGCGTGTATGCTCTCTCTCTCTCTCACACACACACACACACAGAGAGAGAGAGAGAGGTGTTTCCAGTGACAGTAGGCCCCTGAAGTACATAAAGCGTTTCCCTGAACTGCAGTGACTGCTGAGAAGTCACATGGTTAGAGGAAAGGGAATCTGGGGTGTAAATCTAAACCTGGATCTCAGTGGCTGGAGTCTCTCTCTGATCACCGATCCGCAGCGCAGCCCCCATTTCCACACAGGTCACTGATTGGTGCGTCGCGAGATACATGTGATGTCTGTGATGAATAGGCTACTTCGCAAGTAGTTCAGCAAATTTGGGTGGGACGAAATAGGCTACCTTACAGAGCCTTGTTTTAGTTCTTGTCCAGTCTCAACTGTTCTTGACACTCTTGCTCTCACTCTCTGCTGGTCAAATAGAAATACATTTATTAGCTCTACCGTCATATGCACTGTTGTCAAAGCAATATAAATATAATGCTATGTCATAAAAAGAGACGGATAACAATCAGTATCTAAGACAACTGGGAAGGGACACACAAACACAAGCACGTTGAATATAGCTCATTACAAGTTGGGTCGGGGGTACTCCACCTTGGAGTGAGTCTGTGTAGATTGGGTGGTGCTCTGATACTCACCTTGGAGTGAGTCTGTAGATTAGGTGGTGCTCTGATACTCCCACCTTGGAGTGTTCTGTGCAGACCGGGTGGTGCTGTGATGCTAACTTGGAGTGTGTCTGTGTAGGTTGGGTGGTGCTGTGATACTCTACCATCCACTGTCCTCTCCTTTGCATTTCTGGTCGTTCCTCTTGTCTCCGCTGACGATCCTTGTCCTCTATGTTGTTCTCCACTCTTGCTCCACGCCTCAGCTGCTGTTCACGCCTCCTCCTCTACGTCTCTGTTCTCTTCGCTTTTAGTTTACATATGTGGCATTGTCTCAGGTCAGAGGTTGACTGCCAAACAAAACAAACACACAAACAAACAAGCAATCAATTAATCAATCAATCAATTAATTCATTAATCAAAAAAACAAATACATGTTGCTAGATTAATAAATTAAATTAAATTTCATGCTGCACACACATGTTAAGGTTTCCCTTTGGCCTGCAATAATGCATGATTGGTTTCTTGTATTGTGCCTGATTGATATATAGCAATACATGTTTTATATTAATTGATCTTGAACATTGTACTGTTCAATAACAACAACCGTATTACTTGAACTGGACTGATCAACTGACATATTTGACATAGAATAAAGTCAATGATTCCAGATCTTAACTTTAGCAGCCTGCATAAAGCTACCTCTGCTTCTATGCAGAAATGCCATGCAGTGTCCTTGAATGGATATTTACTCCCCATGGTTCACTCTGGATGGAAATCTATAATGAATGTCTACAGAGATACAAATGATGAATGGAAAAGAATTACACTGTGGGCGATTATATGTTAATGTTGCTAATGGATAAATGACAGTTTATGCTAACATTGTGATGAGGAAAGTTGTGTTAAATTGCAGCAAACCCAAACAATACACAACTGCCAAACCGCTAAACTACCAACACCAACAGAAAGCTGTGCACATCAAAGATTTAAAACTTTACCAAACGTGAATCAACACAAACACATGGAACATTTTTTAATCAGGGAGGGACACAGTGTGTGAGTGTATATGCGTATATGCTCTCTCTCTCACACACACACACACACAGAGAGAGAGAGGTGTTTCCAGTGACCCCATTCCCACACAGGTCACTGATTGGTGGGTGCGAGATACATGTGATGTCTGTGATGAATAGGCTACTTCGCAAGTAGTTCAGCAAATTTGGGTGGGACTGAAATAGGCTACCTTACAGAGCAGCAGATCAGGGCTGGCCATATCGGCTCTGATGTACATTGATTTAAATGCATCGCTTCACTACCCAACACGCGAACAAGAAAGAAAAGAAAAAAAGAAACCAATGAGCTCATGTCGCGATTTCCGATAGGCCCAGGCCTGGAGAAAAGACAGCTATTGGTAACCTAACAAGTATGCTTGCTTTGCCTACTCTGCTGTTTGATTGTCCCAAACTTTGAGACGACCCATACTCGCATTAACTGAATCTTATCAACCCGAACTGAGATGTTCCAAACAGAGTGACAGGATGCAATGCCTAATAATCTCACTGCCTACGGCATAACTGATACAGTCGCCCTAGGCCTACTGTTAAACACCTGAAAAATATTAAGCTGCTGTTTTTCTTTTCATGACGAAAGCACTAGGCCTGCATTTGAATGATTTATGACTGAATGGAGCGTTTAGTTTTTAAAGCCAGAACTGCTTATCACGTCGTGTTACAAAGTTTACACCAACCATCATCTTCTAATGTAGGCCTATCCTTATGTTGAGATGTCAATTCTCTTTGCCCTAGGCTATCATTTGTGCGTGAAGCATTGTTGAATGATTTCATGAATGAATTGTAGGCCTACGCACAGTGCGTAGGCTACAGGATTAGGGCTGGCGGCGCCACTGACCAAGGCCACAGTAGCCTGTGAACCTCTGATTTTCAAAAGGGAATCAATGGCCAGCAGGGGCAACTCTTCTCTTAAATTTCCCTTCCAAATTACTTTTTATTGTCTTAAGACATCTATCGCAAGAATCTAACATTCTAAGCAACAGCAAAGCAAATGCAAGCTAACCAAAGTGCAGTCGGTTCTCCCGCCATGGTTTTGGAAATCACACACCTGCTGCATCTGAAGGCCCACATAATAAGGCCCTACGCCAAGGCACGTCCCTGTTGCACGTCACATTAATAGCTGATGCTGCCTCCCCAAAATTCTGCATCATGTGAACAGATCAGCAGGCCTGCAAATTTTCACCTCGTTTTCAGACACACGTTGCAGCAAAAAGACGTCTCATTGTTTTTTTATGTCGGGTCAGGTTCGGGTAGTTAATCAGTGCATATTGAGGGTCGAGTGGGTGCAGATTGACTCTCTTGACGGGTCGGGTGGATGCGGATGGTAAAAAATATCTTACCCAGCGCAACACTACTATTGAGCATATTGTAATGCAGCGTTGAATGGATGAATAGCTTACATAAGGGTAGCCTACCCCGCACTTTTCAAAACACACTCAAGCTTATCCCCACCACTTCTAAAAACAAACTGACGCCCTTGGTTGTTTCCGAGATTGAAATCAGATGACAGTAGCTAATTTCATATCATGAACTATTCCCAGGGCCTAGACCAAAAATAAATAAGTATAAGTATATATACTCTTTTGATCCTGTGAGGGAAATTTGGTCTCTGCATTTATCCCAATCCGTGAATTAGTGAAACACATACAGCACACAGTGTACACACAGTGAGGTGAAGCACACACTAATCCTGGCACAGTGAGCTGCCTGCTACAACAGCGGCGCTCAGGGAGCAGTGAGGGGTTAGATGCCTTGCTCAAGGGCACTTCAGCCGTGCCTACTGGTCGGGGTTCGAACCGACAACCCTCCGGTTACAGGTCCGAAGTGCTAACCAGTAGGCCACGGCTGCCCCTAAATAAATGAATAAATGCTTATTGCTACCCCCTAAATCCGGAGATTGAGGGGATTGGTGATCCTCCATGCTTGGCAATACAATGGCACAGTAAAGTTGGGACAGATAGGACTGCTGTTGTTTTTCTTAACCTTGGTTGTGAAAAGGTTATCCTCTGGAATTAAGCGGAATAATAATGTCTTTATAATGAGTTTTTATATATAGAATATATATTTCCCCTTGGGGATCAATAAAGTATCTATCTATCTATATATGATATATAATATAATAATGAGGGTTTTTTTGTTCATATCACAATGATACAGTGCCACCTCGTTCATACTGTATACAATTTTGCTAGTGTCATATTCATGAGATTTTGGCCTCTCTAATGATGGTCCCATGGGAGCATGTTAACAACAATATAAGTGTTGAAGGGTCTGACGTGTGTTGTGCACAATCAATCGCGATTCAATGCAGGTAAAAAGTAAGCTATCAACTGGTAGTAGTAACGAAGGTAATTTTGCAAATGTGGCGACAGCATAAAAACTTGGGCAAAATCGATTAGTAGGCCCTATACACTTGTGGTGATAGCCTACAGTTAATGTGAATCGCGGACTATAACTAAAGAAAGCAAAGTAGATGATTTGCACCAAATAAAGGACCCCCGTGTTATTGTGATTAGGCTATTGTATACAACCATAGGCCTACTCTACCTGCACTTGGTATTTAATGCTTCTTTGTACTTCTGGTTGGATGTCAACTGCATGTCATTGGCTCTGTACCTGTACTCTGCTAAATTACAATAGTTGAATTTAATACAATCTATAGGTCCAAATTTAAATGTTTTGGTTCAGTTTATGAAGTGTTGCTACACCATAATACTGTGTGTTTTTATTTTGGGGGGAATCGGGGTGATTTTGGTGTGTGGGCTTGTGTGTGTGTGTTTTTTTTTTGGGGGTCATTGTCGGTCCAGTGGGCCGGTCCAGGAGAAAATTGCCAGGGCCGAATTTTGTTCTCAGTCCGACCCTGGATAACAATGACATGAATATACAGCATAATAACATATAATATGAATAAATGAATAAATGATAAATGTATATATGTGTATATATATATATATGGGGTTTACATTTATTATGAGCCAGATCAGATCTGACAGATCTGCCAACCAATCGCGAGTAGTTTTTTCTTATTTGAAAATTGTGGTTTCATCCAATACTGGTAAGGAAATTCAAGCCTGGCCTGGCCAGGTGTGGTTTCGCTGCCAATCAAGAGTGATTTTTCTTGATTGAAAGTAGTGGTTTCATCCAATACTGAGTAAGGATATTCAAATCAGGCCTGGCCGCAAATTTTTTTTTTGTAGGATGGTAGCAGAAGACTGTCTGTGATTGGCCAATACCGCCCTACTCTGTCTGTGATTGGCTGGGATATGCATGAGAATACGCCCTACTCTTTCTGTGATTGGCTGGGGTTAGGCATGATTGACAGTTGCTGCCTCTCTGGCTAATTTGGACGAGAACGTTAAAAAATCAAAAGACAAAACTGATGGGCTTCTATCACTATCAGCATGATACGGTCCACCAAATTATAAAATATCTAATATGTAAATACCTAAATGTCTGACTATGACATGTTTTAAGCCTGCAGCAAATATACAGTCCTAAACTCCTATTAATAAATTATGTCAGTTCAATTTTATATTACCCTGATAACCTAGTTACCTTAATGATATGGTTGCTATGCTAGTTGTTCTGGCTCACAAAGGCAGTGGTGGAATGTAACGAAGTACAAATACTTCGTTACTGTACTTAAGTAAATTTTCCATGTATTTGTACTTTACTTAAGTAAAATGTATAGTGCATACTTTTGACTTTTACTTCGTTACATTTTACAGCAATTATCTGTACTTTTACTCCGCTACATTTCTACAACACCATCGTTCCTTTTTACGATACATTTTATGATCAGTTTTTTTTCCTCTCTGACAAACACGTTTGTTTTACCAGGGGGCGGGGTTGCTACCAAAGATTCTGGAGCGCTACGTGCATTCTTAGAAACATAAGCTTTTAGTCTAGACCAGGTAAAGCGTGAGCTTGTAGCCATCGGCATTCAGTAGGCTATATTCACCAGACCCATGGCTACACTGTACATGCAACTGTGTTCTGTGCCTTTCTCTGTCTGTTATCTGCAGCGTTAGGGCCTCCTCTCCGATGAGATTGCTATCCGCGGATCAGCGAAGTTACAGTCTATGCCCATGCTTCTGTCACACGTCTGATCATTTGCGGCACAAATTAATGGTAGCCTATTAATGAACCGGTGGCCGGAAAAGACGTAAAAAAAAAATTCCAGATTAGGAAATATTCCTTAACTGTGTGTGATCAAATAAAGATGCATAGCCTACAATTGGGGGGTAGTAATGTGAGTGCTCATTCAATGTCTATGCGTCTGCGCAAGTGAAACTGAACCTAATCATAAAGACACCTTTCTCAGCAACTTTTCTGTTCAATCAGCATAATTGGCATTACGATCCACCCGATGTTTCCCTTGTCTACCCCGTTAAACTTCAGGCTCTCGTGTTTTGTTGAATGATATTACTCAGCAGATCACCCTAGTAACCAGAATTAGTCTTGTAGATCAGAATGTAAACTGGGCCACAGATGGCAAGCACAATTGCATTAGCTTAAAACTATCTAGTTGAGTATAACCTAAAACTAGCTTAATTAAAATGCCACAGCCCATACTGATTTTTCCTTTTAGAATATAGATATTAAGAGAATAAATCATTATGCAAATACTTTTACTTTTAATACTTAAAAAGTACATTTAAAAGCAGGTACTTTTACTTTTTACTTAAGTAGGGTTGTCATTGTGGTACTTTTACTTTTACTAAAGTGAATATTTCTCTGTGTATTTGTACTTTTACTTAAGTACTGAGTTTCAGTACTTCCTCCACCACTGCACAAAGGATCCACTAGCTAGTAGCTAGCGCTACCTATCAGTAGGGAATTTATAAAAATAAGTTGGGGGGAAACCCCCCAAACCCCCTTAAATATCGTAACACTTATTCATCATGTTGACAACATAGACTGTAAACAAGCTATTTTACAGTCTTTGGTTGACAACTTCAACTCTAACCTTAACCAACCTGTAGCTTGTTAGCTTGTCCATGGTCATCTAATTCCGCTAGTTTCTCCTGTAGCATTTCCACATCAGATCTCACGACTCCAACATCTCTTTTTAGCCCCCTTGCTTCTGATTGAATACGGTCCACTTATCACCAAGGCCTTTGACTGCAGCCATGTTCCACCAAGTCTTTTTGTAAGGCTTCTACTGATTTTTTTTACACTAGTCAAAGCTGT
The DNA here is from genome assembly GCF_017589495.1 of Alosa alosa. NCBI lineage: Eukaryota > Metazoa > Chordata > Actinopteri > Clupeiformes > Clupeidae > Alosa > Alosa alosa. The sequence continues at coordinate 4,402,196 of NC_063191.1, forward strand.
GCTAACCACCTTCACAACCATCGCCTCAAATCGTTCTTGCTGTAGTTCAGGTGCTTGCAGGATAGCATCAGGCATGTTAGCTTCAGCTAGCCTAGAAATCTAGACGCACCCTAGCGGCAGCAAATTAATTTGCTCAGCCTGTACGTCTAGTATCGAACCATAGAATTTCGATTGGCTGACGCCGTGGACCTCATCCAATCACAGCGCTCTATTTTGTTAGAGAGTCTTAAGGCGGGCTTAACAGGATAACGACAGTCCCTGCGACGGTGAACAACAAGGAAGGTGGCTATGGCGAAGCTAAGAGCGGTTGTTTGAATCGGCGTTGGCGTCAACTTTGGAGAAGTTGGACTTGTGCTTTATTTGAAAGTTGAGCAACACAATGCACTTAAGTCATTCCTTTCGAAGAAGGATGTATTTGCCGTTTGCCGACCCGGATACGGATATGGTCGTGTTAGCTGGCCTATTGCATGCCTAGGCAGTTTGAAAGACAATTCTCTGCCCGCCCTTGGATTAAAGCGAGGTGAATGGTTCGATGCCAGACTATACATGTCAATGATATAGGATGGCCCGCCAGGCTAAGCTTCAGCACTAACATTTGATTTCAAACGCTTTCCAGTAGGAGAAGCAGTTGGAGACGAAAACAATTTCTTCTTGTTTGACATCTTAAAGACGGCCTATGTCGAAAATTGAGTAATTCCGAATATAAAGAGCCCGTAAAAATATTGAAATTAGGGGTTTTGTGAAGAGCTTAGAATTCTCTGACCATTGCGCTTGCAGGTCCCACATGACTCCGTCATTACTGGATAATTTAAAACAAAAGCAAATTGCGCACTGTTACTGAAAGCGTCTGATATGTCGCCATGGAAAGGCCATATCTAAATGCGTCATATGAAACGCCTGAGGGTTGCATTGGAGAAAGCCATGAGCATCTCTCTCACACAATAAAGGTGTTAAAATGGCCAATAATCTCCTATATCGATTAATGACTTCCTGTTTTTAGTGCAGGTTAGCCCATCATCATGGAGGAAACATAACTTGTTGTTGCTCAAAACCTACGTCTGTGCAGTCGTTCAACATTGGGGTGAATTAATGACGAGTGATGCCGGGGATCCACTAGCATGCGATGCGAACAACGCGACGCAGTATCCCTATTCATTTCTATGAGAAGCGAATTCCGCACCCGCATAGGTTTCTGGGTATGCGGTGCGACGATGCTGTGGCTGCGGCGCGTCAAAAAGTTCAGCAATCCCCAACTTTATGCAAATGAATCCGTCCATCGCAAGGCGAGTATCCAATAGTAGAGCAATACGCAGGGGAGGTCCATCATCACGTAGCCTAAACAAAACCTAATTTTCCGGTAGTGTGGTTACCACCAACGTACAGAAACATGTCAGGTGAGAAAAAATAATCATAGCAGTGTCTACATTCCCGTGTTTGTATGATGTGTGGCTAGAATCCTACAGGGACAACTTCATGATGAAATGACCGCACAACTTGCAAACTAATTTATAGATGTGACTTTCCCTCTGTAATTTCAAAATGGTGGAGGGAAACATTTTGTTTGGTTGTTTACTAGGCTACCTGCTCTTGCCCTCCCGTTTCCACACCTCTACAAAAGGGAGCGCCCATCAAAGCGTCTTCATGGAGGGTTGCGTTGCGATTTGGGGAGTTTGCATCGCATGCTAGTGGATCACAGGCGTAAAGCCCAGAGCGTCTAATATCATCGCAGGTGGTTTTATGCTGAAGTTGGTTGAAAGCCATGCGCGTGTCATCTACACACAAAATGGTTCTATATGCGTGGATAGAAAACGCAGAAGGACGGGACAAAACGGCCTTATATGATGCCCTGAGGTGAGAAATGAAGAAGTGAAGCCTTGTGGCAAAGGGAGCTCTTATTTTTGCTGTCACAGCAGGTCTTGACCAATTAGATTTGTTATTCCAAAACAAAGCTTCACCCCAAAATCCTTAAAAGCACAGACTATTGTTGTTTTGACAAATGTCTTGTTTTGACATTTGGTATCATCAAAGGGCGGTTGTTCACAGGAGAGTCTAGTCTGCAGGCCTGTGGTAAGCTAAGACTAAGGAGAGGAATCCCAACTTCATCCTCAAGGCAGTTGCAGCACAAATTTAAGGTAAGAATACTTCATGACCCAGGACTACGAAGTTATGGATGCAAATGATCAAAACAGGACAGATAATGCATATATACATATTTAGGTCAGTATAAACTCATTTTCAGATATCTATTCCTGTCTAAATACAATATACTGTACCATGCTGTACAGCAGAAATATTGAATTGCACAATGAGACAGATAGATAACTGGATTCATGTAATCTTCACTGTTTGTTTCAGGATTCCAAAATGGCAGCTGGATACAAAAGAGATGGTAAGAGACCTCTTACATGTCTGCTCTTGTGCCGTGGAGAGAGAGAGAGAGAGAGAAAGAGAGAGAGTGTGTGTGTGTGCGTGCGTGCGCGTGTGTGTGCATATGTACGTGGGTATTTTTGGGCCTAAGGACACTCCATTCTGCCCCACAGATTTGAACCTGGTTACCACTGAAGACCTTATAACATTATCTGTTGGTGATGATGTCACACTTTCCTGTCACCTCTCTCCTAAAGTCAATGCTGTATACATGGAGATCAGGTGGTTTAAGGGGACAGACTGTATCTACCTGTATGAGAATGGGCGAGTGATCGAGGGAAGTGGCTATGAGGGCAGAGTGAGTGTGAACACCTTGGAGCTGAAGAAAGGAGACGTGTCTCTGAGATTGAAAGAGGCAAAAGAGAGAGATATTGGGGTATATACTTGTGAGGTCATCAGTGAAGAAAACAAAGCAGCCAGAAAAGTTCGGTGGTTCTGCCGTAAGTGTACTGTCTCTAATGAACTCAGGGGGAAGTTGCACTAATGAGATTAAATTGACAGATTTAATAGTCTAGCAGGCAAATGGAAGTAATGTGGCATACAAAAGTGAAAGTAAGATGTTAAAAGGCAAACAGGCATAAAAGTTGTCATAAAAGGCATAAAAAGACAGTGATCTGATGCTCTGTGTGAAATGGATGAGATAAGATGGAATAAGAAGTACACAGAAGTGCAGACGCTCATGACATGTGAACTGTAGCAAGGAAGTGCATGATTGTCTAATGTGTACTTCTGCTTTTTATAGCAAAACTGGAGGAGACGGGTAAGTAACCGAAAGTAGATGATCTGTTGTGTCTTTGGTGGTGGTGGTGGTGGTGGGACATGCTGGGAACTTACTTAAAAATATGCCTAAATGCAGGTTCAGTACTAAATATAAATCACAATAAAAATCTCCTTTTGTCCAATGACTACATAGGCTCTCTTGATTGTTACATGAGACAAATGAAAGTGAAGCATTTCTCCACTTGACTTCATGATCTCTGCTTTTGTTTTCACTAGAGAAAGGTTCTCTGATGGCAAGTGGCTCTTGTAAGTATCTTGACTCTTTTGAAAGGGCTAGCATATGACTTAGTTTTAGAAAATGTTCCCACCCGACCATCTTAGATTTGCCTCATACTTTATGTCAATAATGTTACTTTACCCACCAACTACTGTGCAAAAGTTTAAGCTTGTATCTACTTTATTTTTCAGGGTAATGAGTCTGATAAAATGCAGTTCTTTTTTAAAATAATCAATTTCTTGGGCTCAATACTTTTGAACGATTCAACTGTATTCTACACAGTTATGTCTTCAACTTCTATTTTCTTACAAACTTGGTTGTAGGTTTAAAATACAACTGCATATTTCCTGGCTTCTTATGGACATTTGTTTACTTTTACCATGTGCTGTCTTGTTTATATAGCCATGTGTTTTGGCTCCTTGTCTCTCTGTCTCCGCCCCTTACCTGAATCTGCTTATAAGTGTCATCATTGCCTCTTGGTCATGTTTATTAAGAGCCACTTTCTGGTTTCCCTGATTCTTCACTTGTAACTTATGAATTCAAAGCATCTATGTTTGTGTATGATTTAGAGTTAAATAATGTTTTAAGAATAGACAGGGCAAGGGCAAAAGCCTTTCCGTCATCATCAGAACCATTTAAAAATACATTTCAGAGACTTTCAAAGTGTCAGGGGGCCAGAGCAGTGTTTCTCAAAGTGTGGTCCGGGGACCACTGGTGGTCCGCAAGCTATCCCAAGTGGTCCGCGAGCAGACGTGGTAAAATATAATATAGATGAGTTGTTCGCAATATTGAACCAACTTGTATGTAAATCCAAACAGTTCTGCAACACTGCCTTTGTAAGCTACACCAGTTTAACTATGAATCCTCTAACACAATAAGCAAGGTGGATTCAAAGACAATAAGCAAGGTGGTTCAGTGAGTAGGTCTATTGTGTAATATACTGTTGAAGTAAGTATACTGTTTTTTTTTTTTTAGCTAGGTGGTCCATGATTTTTTTTTTTATTGGTTAAGTGGTCCTTGGTCTGAAAAAGTTTGAGAAACACTCGGCTAGAGGGTCAAATTTCAAGAAAATGGAAATGCAGGTCTTCACTATCAAGTATCTTCAGGCACCATTTCTGAAACCTCCTAAAAGTGTGAAATCAAAATGTGTCTGAGTTGTCAAAATACATCATGCAGGTCAATTTCAGAACCACAAGGGAACATTTTACGTACTAGATCAGTGGTCCCCAAACTTTTTCTTCCGAGGGCCAGCTCACTATGCCTGGCTCTAAGAGAGGGTCAGAGACTCGGAGTATATCAGTAACCATAAATAGCTTAGTGGAAATGCATGGATTCCAGTTTCTTCCAGTAGCAGCAACTGGAATCCATGCATTTCCACTGAATTATTTTTGGAATCTGATCCCTTATCATACCTGTTCATTCTTACTCGTTGCTTTCGACTTATCGGACTAAATTCAAGATGGCTGCAAACGCTAAACTTTGTGAAGATACTGTCTGTATAAATCATCTTGTAAGTAAACTACCAGTGCTTTTTCAAAGTTCTCAATGTCTCGTTTTAAATGTCAGGGCCCTCGGAAGTCTACCAATGAAGTGTGGAGATACATTGAGCCTCGTAAATGGGTGTAAAACAGTGATTTATTTGCATGGCTAGCCCATGCCGAAGCACTATTGAAAAAGCTGTTGGTAGCATCGGCTAACTAGCGCCAGATTTTGGAGTGCAGGGGACAAGCCGAGATGGGCTATGAGACATACGTTCACACTCGGTATCATGTTTCAATACACTTTAGGTCAATATCACCGGAATTCTCCTTTAAAGGTTGTGCTAATAAGAATCAGCTAATCAAGTGAATGGTTGGAACAAAAATGTGAGCCGGACTTTTACGCCTCTGAAGAGCGGTACAAAATATGACTGCCGCCCAGTCCAGCACATTTTTTCCACAAAAATAACGCTTGTCAAATTGTGTTCATTTCCTACTTTGTTCCTTTTTTGTTTGTTTGTAATTGAGTGTGTGCAGAGTGTGTGGTTGTTTTTGTGTATATGTATTTGTGTGTGTGTGTTTGTGTATGTATGTGTGGGTGCATGTGTGTGAGGGTGTGTGTGTTTATGTGTTTGTGTGCATGTGCGTGTTTGTGTGTGTTGTGTGTGTGCATGTGTAGTGTGTGTGTGTTTACGTGTCTTTGTATGTGTGTGTGTTTTTTGTGTGTGTGTGTGTGTGTGTGTGTGTCTTTATGTATGTGTGCATAAACTAGATGCACCGCAGAGCAGTACAAAATATGACCACCGCCCAGTCTAGCACATTTTTTCCAGAAAAATAAGTCACGCTTGTCAAATTGTGTTCATTTTTTGTGTGTTTGTAATTGAGTGTGTGCAGAGTGAAGATATTCACAGAAAACTCTTTTGGTGTACGGTCACTAAATGTACACATAAGTTAATTTATTGTATGGCCCCACATGAATGAAAGTCCACGAAACTTGGCATGCATTCGGAGGGTGTCATAATGATCATACACTTTCAATTTTGTGCAGTTTTGACCATGTCAGCCAGAGATATTGTGATTACAACACCTACTTTTTTGCTTTTTAATTTTTAACTAGATGGCGCTATACATGAAATGAGTCGTAATGGGATGGGTTGACATGGCCCCTTAAAGATGCCCTGCCACACGTATTTCATTACTTTGTGGTAATGTCTGAAGTTCTACCATGGAACATTTTTTTGTTGAAAACATGCCTTGGTTACCTTGTTTCAAGCCATTCTAGAGTGGTATTGAAAGCCTGCATGAAGACTCAGCTCGATTTGCGCCAGTTCTCATTAATATTCAATGAGCTAAGCTGCTTGACTTGATTGGCTAACAGCTAGTAGGTTTCTTCCATAACATGACAGCCATTATCAACTAATCTTAGTTTGGCTAGCGAGTGCTAGCATCAGGGTTCTAAATTAACACCCGCCAACCCGCCAATTGCGGGTTAAAATTCATTTTGGCGGGTGTTAATACAAACTTACTAGCCAGTTTGGCCAGTGATGCATGAGGCTCTGTTTTCGGTCATATATCCCCCGGCAGTACTTCCTACATTTCCCATGACCACTGTGCCGTAATGCTACGTCGGCTGCGCGCAGTTTGCAGTGAAACCAACACGAGAGACCATGGAAACGAACGGAGCGTCTACCAGAAAACACAAGGAATTAGAATAACGAACGGAGCCAGAGCAGGGAGCATAGACTGAAAGAGGAGGTTGTTAGCCAGTAAAGTAAAGTAAAAACACATTTACATAACACAAATGCATAATGCATTACAAAATATATAACGCAATTAACACATTGTGTTGACCTATTTCCTTTGTGGGGGGCTGATGTCATGTAACGGAGGCCGCAAAAGCTGAAGCAGCAAGATCGTTTATTTTATTGTCTATGGAGTTAGCTGAATATGGAACGTGAGGAGCTTGTAGGGGAAAATTTTCAGTTTTAAAAAGGTAGCCTGATCAGTTATCACCACCACCACACGCATCACGCACTGTGCGTAGGGCACCAAGAGACAGAGGATCGAGGGACCAACATTTAGCCAATAAATAGTAGCTGTACTGCAAACTGTTTATCACTCTTGTTAGAGAAAGTATACAATGTCAACATGCACCAACAGCATGTTACATAAAGATGATACTTTTCGGGTCCTCTCTATAAAGATCCAACTTGAACATAGGCCCTATGCTACTCCATTTAATTGAGAACGTGTCTGAGTGTGCAGGAGAGGGAGAGAAAATGAGTGGCAGGTTCTAGCTGGCTTGTCATTGTTGATGATAATTGATATCTCCTTTTTATTAAGTTAAGATTAAACTAAATGCGGCAGTGGTTGGGACAGACTTATGGGGGCGAGAATAGGAATGAAGCAGGGGATGAGGATATTGAGAGAGAAATAGATAGATAGAGATCCCAAACATGAAATGAAGTGAAGTGCACTTTCTGTGTATATTTTGTGGAGTGATTCATTCAACAAACAATGATCAAATGCATTCAGTGACACTCATCTCATAAACTCATAATTCTCTTATTTTCACGAGAAAAAAATTGGCTAATAGAAATTCCGATTGGCTAGTAACTTTAGAAAGTTACCAGCCACATTGGCTGGTGATCAAAAAAGTTAATTTAGAACCTTGGCTAGCATTGTCCAAATGTGCATAAATAAAACCTGCTAGGCTAGCGAGTGCATTAAACCTGTATAACATAAGACTATCTTGAGTTGACAGTTTTAGTTACGGACTGCACTGGTCGTAGACTGCCGCGATGGTAGCTGTTATCAACTAATTTTAGCTTCATGGCATGACCTTTGCTTGGCTAACGAGTGCTAGCATTGTCCAAATGTGCATAAATAAAACCTGCTAGGCTAGCGAGTTCATTAAACCTGTATAACATAGCACTTCCTTGAGTTGACAATAACGTTTTACTTACGGGCACTGGTCGTAGACTGCTGCGATGGTAGCCTACTGCTCCAGGCTTCAACAGCAACCTTTTTGCAAAGCCTGTAGCATTGTTCCAAAAATTAAACTGAAGCCTTTTGATCCTCAAGTCTGGGTTCTTGGGCAAAATGCATTGTTGAAGTTCTATTTGTGCATAGCGCACAAGTCTGTTGGCATTCAGCCATCCTTGCATAGGCCTACTAAAACGGTCAGAGAGCTAAACGAATTTTGTGGGCACGGTCTCAACTGGGCGAGCTCATGAATAGTAATGAGCTCATCAATTCCACGTCAATCTGAAGAGCTTTTGCAATTGGCCTAATTTCTCTGCTTATTTCTTTTCAGTGGCTAGAGCTGCACGGAGGAGGTAGCGGTTTATTTTCACATTCATGACATACAGTAGCACAAACACATATGGACCTACAGTAGCACAAACACATAGACCTAACATGTTAAAAAAAAATGCAAGTAAAAATGGTTTTGTTTGGCAGGGCACCTTTAAGACCAACATACAAAAAAAAGGTGGTCCTCCTAGGCCCTACGGTTCTCGAGATATTCACAGAAAACTGTGTCCGGCCACCTACAGGCCAGGTGGTGTACAGTAACATAAATTAATTTATTGTATGGCCCCCCATGAACGGAATTCCATGAAATGTGATCTGTAGCCCCCTACTGGACTGGACCCCCCTTCTTCATTTTTAACTAGGTGGCGCTATAAATTAAATGAGTGGTTATGGAATGGGTTGACATGGCCCCTTAAGATCAACATACAAAAAAACCCTACGTTTCTCAAGATATTCACAGAAAACTGTGTCTGCCCTACCCTCCTTTCGGGGGGTCCAGTCCAGCGGGGGGCTACAGATCAAAATGAAAAATAATGGTTCCATGCTATCCATGTGGGGCTACATGCCCACCAAGTTTTCTGCACCCCGGTCTTTCAGTGTCCCTGGAATCCTTGACGGAAATTTGGCCATGCGAAAAAGAAAAAAAAAATCTGACTAAACCTCGCTGCACTCGCCCGCTTCACAGCGCGGCGGTCATAATAACGTAGACTAACAGTGACGTTGTTGCCAGGTTAACTGATTATGGACTTTTTCGACTTTGGTCAAACTAACTACTTCGTTGTACAGACAGTTGACACCTTTCGTTGCATGCACTGTGCAACCTGCTGCCAATGGTGAAATTTTGTGGGGATCGCTGCGCTGATGGTGATGGGTGAAACCAGCTAAACATGCTTCAATAACATTTGTATCAGAAGTAATTTCGTACTGGTTTCAGTAGGTACTTTTGCCCATGAACACAAAGGAAGTGAGATCAGTGAGCGTCTCTGAAAGTAGCCGTTTTCCGGTTGTGAAGGTTTTGGCCCAGAAGTTTGTTCAGCATGATGCAAACTTCTGGGCACTCATGTCATTGGGGTTATCAACTGGGCACCCTAATTCACCGATGTTTCGTTAAACTAGGCCCACAACACAAGTAATTTTGCTCATCAGTTGTTCTATGTCATACACATCCAAAAAAGCCACAATAAAGTGTGGTACCCGTCAAGTGGTATACCTTCTTTACAGTCTGACTACGCCACCCCCTGATGATGGGCAGGAGGACCCACAGATCTTTCCCTGAATGTAGTGTGGCTAATTCTATATGTTCCCCGCAAAGGGACAGTAGACAAGAGGCAGATATGTAAATGTATTTCAAATTTATTACAATTTAGTACAAAAGGAGTAGAAAAGTTCTAAATCTTAAAATACTGCTATAAACTGGTGGATTTTCCTCAGTCTAGGAAGGTCGGATCAGCCAATGCAAAACCCCTGCTCAGGAGGACCCTGGTGAGACAGAAAAACAGGAGACAGCAACCCAACACCAGACAAAGCATGCAACACAGCAAGCACTACACTCAAGATCTTCAGATACCACTACAAAATGTCACACGTGTCCTGTTGCAGCAAGCACTACACACTTAAGGTATTTCGATACCACTACAAAATATCACACCGTGTCGTAGTTATAGTACACACCAAGACAGTGTCTCCCAATGTGGTCCCTTGGCAAGAAGGGGCAAAGCATCAGTGTGGATCCGGCCTTGTACAGCGATAGCCTAAGCAGAGGACATAGTTAGGGAGGAGAACCACCAGCATCAATAGCACCACTTGTTAATGTACAATGCTACTATGATCGGGGCACATGGGTAGTAGGCCCAGAGGCAAAGTCAGCTAACCAAACAAACAAACAAACACAATAAAGAAATGCATACTAATTAGAGGAAAACAGTGGCTGGCCTGGTCCTTTTCAATATGCTCAACTGTCCACAGCTCATTGACACATGAGGGCAAAAAGGTGAATGTTCCGTTGCAATGCAGCCCAGCAGCTCAGGTCACAATGAGGTGATCACAAATGTTAAAACTCCATGCAGAAGCCTGTGTCCTCCGTGAAGAGTAGACACAACCTTCTAGAAATTACCCTGCATGAAAAGGGAGCCCAACTCGCACAAGTGTCCAGCACCAACACAAAGAGAATCTGACTTGCAGCCAGCAAACACTTATCACTTCCTAATTAGTCATGTGACTTCAAGACATCATGTGATCCTAGGTGTTGTGTGGATGTGTTGCAGCTATGTGTGCCTGTTTGTGTAGATCCCCACAAAAGAGTAATGAGGAAAAAAAATAAACATTATTAACATTTACTCATAATCCCTAACTGCTGTAGTTAGGACCATAATTTACCATTTTACGTTCAGCCCACATGTTATTGAGTTGACTTCAAAACCAAAGTTGAAATACTATCAAGTTGAAATAACAAAAAAAGTGAAATAGATTGACTTTACTACTTCAATTGCATTACTTATTTTGTATAAGTTAAAGTAACTTAAAGGATAATGCCAGTACTTAGCACTTTAGTTCATCCAAAACAAACCAGAAAAGGGACTCGGAGTGGTGGACACCAACATTTTGACGATAGGTCCTGTCTCGACTTTCTGACTCGTTTTGAATCGCCTTTGAATGTTTCAGAGTGGCTGGCTATGGGCATGCACAAACATGTCCTTAAAACAACCCTTAACGTTCATTTTCAAAACTTTGCAACTCACAGAGTGGATAGAAAAGTAGTAAAGTAGTAGTAAAACGTCATCAGTTGTTCTATGTCATACACATCCCAAAAAGCCACAATAAAGAGTAATGAGAAAAAAATATATTATTAACAAGACAGTAACATTTACCCATAATCCCTAACTGCTGTAGTTAGGACCATAACTTACAATTTTAAGTTCAGCCCACAAGTTATTGAGTTGACTTTAGTTCAACACTGTCAAGTTGAAATTACTAAAAAAAACAGGGAAATATGTTGACGTTCTTTCTTAGTAAAATCAGACGATTTATTTTTATGTTGTGCTAACTCCTGAAACTTAGTAGAAATTGTATTACAGATTTTTATAAGTTGAAGTAACTTAAGGAAAGACTTGAGTCAACTGAATTTTACAAGTTTGCAAGATGAAATGACAAAAAAAGAGTTGTTTGTTCTATTTTACCACGTCTTTGTGATTATTTGAGTTATATTCAGAGTTGTGAAAGTCCGGCTCACATTTTCGTTCCATTTTGGGGTTAAAGGTGCGATGCGCGCACTTTGTTTTGTTTACTGTATGAATGGAGCAGGCCTAGATTCTTAACCCGCAGTACAACAATTATATAAAGTACAGAGGTTTAACAAAACTGTTTGGATAATCGTGCTTTTAGTTGATACATAATTTCCTGGGTTTATTGTGCAAACGAACCATGTTTAATTTTTGTTATACTACTTTGATTGCATAGTGTAAACAAAATAGTTGCCCCGGACCTTTTCATGCATCTTGTAGCCCTCTCTTTGGGAGTTATTAGATAGCATTTGTTACAACAGTACTGAATCTGGTTGAGGTCATCTTCAGTTCTACATTAGGAAACACCATTCACACTGGACTGTAGTGGACTCTCTGAGAAGGACATGAGACAGGACGGGGGCGCTAAGAAATGGAGCGATCTGAAGGGGGGAGGGAGGAGGATGGGAACAGGATATGGGAGGGCTGGGGGACACACCTTCTCACCCAATGTTGGAGGAGTTACCCAGACAGGGGACAGGCCTGATGACACTAAGATCACACAGCTGCTAGAGAAGATAGAAGAGATGGTGTCAGAAAACAGAGAGAGATTCTACAGCAGTGAGACCTACCAGGAGGCAGAGAGACAGCTCAGAGAGATAGAGAGAAGGATGCGGAAAGAACGAGAGGTGGAGGAGAGGAAACTGAGGGAGGAGAGAGAGAGAAGAGAGGAACATGATAAAAATGTGCAGGAGTCTCTGAAGAAGATGGAGGGAGAGATTCAGCAGCATGAAACAGAAATCAGGACATTGAATGAGAAAACAACAGAACTGGAGAGAACGATGAAAGAAGAGAGAGATGAGGAGAAGAAGAGAGAGATAGAAAGTGAGTTAAAGAGAGAGATTACACAGAGAGAGGAGATGGAGAGAAAGCTGAACAGAGTGAGAGAAAAGAGAGAAAGGGAGGAGAGAGAGATGGAGGAGAGACACAGAGAGGAGATGGAGGAGATGAGAGAGAGCTATGAGAGAGATGCCAGGGCTGAAGCAGAGAGAAACCTCATGAAGATCATCCTGCCTCAACTACAGAGAAACATCAGCATCAGCAAGGAGAAGATGGAGGCAGAGTTCAACAGGCAGATGGAGGAGAAGAACAGAAAGATTGAAATCATACTTCAAGAGCTAAGAGAGAAAGAAAAGGCAGTAGAGAGACTAAAACAGAGGAAAGGTGCTGGAGAGAAAAGTATGGAGGTAGAGAGACTCACACAAGAGCACCGAGACAAGGACAGAGAGATGGAGAGACTGAGACAGATGCTGGAAGAGAAGAATAGAGAGATGGAGAGGATGAGACTGAAGCAGAGACGAGAAGAAAGTTTAACACAGAATGAACGTCTCAAACAGGTCACAGGGAAGATGAACAAGGACATAGATGTGTTAAAGAAGGCAGTCAGTAGTTTCAAGAACACAAGCGATCTGCTGGAGGACATATGCAAGAATGAATGATGAAGCAGAACATATTAGTTAAAGTTAAATCATAGAACATAGAGCAAATATAACAAAAGGAGGGCATGCTATTGTTCTATTTCAAGTTTGCTTATTGCCAAACAGAGATAGTTTACACACACAAACACACACATACACACACACATGCACATGTAAACAAACCCAGAGAGCTTGATCCTACATGACTAGAACCCCTGCTTATTCAATAATAGTTTTATTTTATATCAAGGAATGTGTATACATTTTTACATGCCATTGATTGCTGTAGAATGTTAAATGTCAAAATCTGATTTAAAAGCAGTCTTAACTACGGACATATTTGTGATATGATTTTAAATCTATACGTGACTGATTGCACAGTAAAACAAGATTAAATCTGACTTTGTGGTGGCTATTCTTTAAAATTAACCTCCAAAGACCTCATTATGAGGACATAACATTTAGGCTTTGCAGCACTTTCTACTCCACTTTTCTTAATACAACCAACTGTGGTATCTGTGTGATGTGTAGTAGTGGATGCCTATCCTCAGTGTTTGTAGCCGTATGTTGGTCGTCCTGCAGATGTCTTTGGATTTCCCACCTTTTCCCCACAATGCACTGGGCCTTCACTATGGAACCCCAGAGAGACCACTCTGAACTTTGTGCTTTTCTGGCTGTTCAAATCAAATCATTGTAAACCAAATATTTACCTACAACACAAGCTCACCAAAAGCCTTGCCAACATTGATTCAGTTGATGCAGAGAAAGGCTTGTACATTTTTCCACATTCCAACATAAGGAAGCAGCAAGTAGGAAACTTGTCGTTTTTCTGCCTTATTTTCTAACTACTTTTACGAGTCTGCAGTATCACTGAGTACAGCTGTTACAAGAGGGTCTGGCGTCCCTTTGTTATGATGCGCTTCCTGCGACGTGGTCATTCGTCTCTAAATGACTTACTGTAACTCCCTCTTTGCCTCTCCCGACCGGAGAGGGAGTTAAGTCATTTAGAGACGAATGACCGCGTCGAATGTGCAAAAATGTACAAACAATCAAGAGGATGCCTTCTTGTATGTGATTTCTGCAACAGTGATACTGCAAATTTGTTGATAGCCTATTGTTGATGTGATATAATGATAACTTGTATGCCTACAATTGTTTATTAAACATCATAGTCATTTATTTAGTCAGTCATCATGTTCATGTTAATGAATAGGAAGGACATCTAAAGATAGCCATAAACCAAAATTTCATGCAATATCTGCCGTGAGTCCCTATGCATGAGTCATGAGCTCCTCCCAGCTGACTCTGGCAGATCACGTGGACAGTCAGTCGCGATCAATTATTTAATAAATAAATGTGAATTACGAATAATAATTAAAAGCTTCTACCTAATGTGACTATTTTTTCCATGAACTGTAAAAGAAAACATGTTTTTTCCCGCTGTATTCTCCATAAAGAGTAAAGTAAATTATGTACTTATTTCCGGAATTGACGTCACTTCCTGGACTCGTCTGAGGCTGGTCTGTATGGGTCTGAGGTCTCTCAATGACTTAACCCCTACTGGATATGAATATCAGAGAATGTCTAATAAGGGGAGAACTTCCACTCTCGGAAAACTTCCGGTTTCTGAACTGGTTGCAGTTCCTTCTGTCGAGGTCGCAGGCGAGCCCCCTCAAAATCCACTTTTCTCGGGATAAAAGCAACAACGACCCAACAACGACCCAACCTGTAAGAAAACGAAAGGACATGACTCCCGGATTATTTCACTTTTGATTGATAATCCATATCCATTTTGCGAAAAATAAAATAAAATCTGAGGGTTTCAGTTGTTAAATAGGTGAAAACAATAAATTTATCTATGTAGCGCCATAGGACCCCATGTATTTTGGACTCGCCCGCGATCGCCATCTAGGTGAACTCTGGTGAACTGCAGCCAAATTGGGTTTGTATGGGATTAACAGAGAGTGGGGAGGCTCTCCGTAGACGGGCTCTGTGAGTATGTAGTAGACTTAACTGCTCAACTCTAACATGTACTGCAGCAGTCCTACCCTTTTGGAAGCATCTCTACCAATGTGGGTCCGGGGGGTGCATTTATAGGTAGCGGATAACATTATTGTGCATCACCTGCAGTCGGTTTTTAAGTTTAACTGATAACCCACAGTACCAGACAATGCACTGGGCCTTCACTATGGAACAAAATCTCTGTCTGAATTCTGTGGCTCAACATGTTTCATTTTCAGATCTCATCTTGAAGTCTTAAATCAAAGTTAAGTTCTTTAACATTTTCCATGCAACCAACAAATTGGGTTAGCACAGCTTAAATCAATTTAGACATAAACCTAGACATTTCATGAATGTGCAACTGATGTACATAATAAAATCATGTAAATCAAGCTATTCTTTTTATCAGTGTGCATTAAGTGTTGGGAAGGTTACTTTGGCAATGCAATTGGTTACTGTTATAGTTATAAGTTGTGTGTTTGGAGCAATCTGATATATACTATGAGACTTCATTGTTAAACACTACTCTTAAATTATGTGCATGAATTTCTTCGAATTCCATTGAATTTAAATTCTACTTCCTTAATTAAAATTTGAATTGTAATTCTAGATCCTGTTTTTGACCTCAATTCAATTTGAATCAAATTCAAGAATTGAATTGGAATTAAGGAGTCATTCTCAATTCAATTCTGATTTTTGCACAAGCCTGTTTGACAGCTCTAATATATGTCGTTCGTCTAAGGAGCGCAATGGTCTGGAGGTAGCATATGCCTGCATGAGGGCATTCTAGTAGGTGGGAGCAGAACCAGAAACTACTTTGTAGGCAAGTGTTAGAGACTTGAATTTGATATATATGTATGTAATGAATGTCAAATGAGCGTTCTTGTACATTTGGTAGAGGGGAAATTCTTTTTACTTAAAGTACAGCCATATAAAACGTCAATCGTCCTCATCACTCAAGCAGAGCAGCAAAACAACCCAGAAACCCTTACGGACAACAGTGACGACCAGCGTCAGTAGCACCAGAAGGCCTACGACTATTAGGACAGTGATGTACCACGGCCTGCTATCACTAGGGGGCGCCCCTGGCTTGTCTGATGGCTGGTCTGGGAGGGTAGTGGAGCCGTTGGCTGGCTTGTCTGATGGCTGGTCTGCTGGGAGGGCAGTGGAAGCGTTGGCTGCAGGCTGGTGCAGGCTGGTGCTCAGGGTCTGATGGGTGACTCCACCTCTGATTTGCATCCTGAGCTCAAATTAACATTTTATGTTGGTGAACCATGGGTCTGATGGGCATTTTAACGCACTGCATACCTCCCAAACAAATGCGCTCCTCAAATGAACCATGCCACCCCTCCTTCTCATCTTTTGTTCCCTGTTGTGGAACACCAGTTCCTACCAGTGCAGGGCATGACCTTTGCATCCTTGAGCTATCTATAAAACTTGTAGCACATGATACCACCTGACTAAACTTGTATGGAAGCAGCACTGCTGCACTAATTTGTTGATGGTTTACATTAATGGTTTCCCTTGTTGGAAGTCACTTTGGTTAAGAAGTGTCAGCCAAATGCAATGTATTCATTATAGTCATGTACACCTTATAAATAGATTATGTGACAGCATTGCCTTGAAGGTAGCTTTTTGTGTTTTATCAAGCTGTTTGTGTCAGCTGTGGCAAGTTTTGCATGATAATATTAAGATTTTTCGACTGTTTACCTGTAGCCTAATATATCCCTGCATAGACATACAGTAATAGTGCAACGAATGCAATAGTATCACTTATTCCCAAACTTCAGGGTGGTATACCATGCCAAAAATCACTATGAGACTTCTCCTCAGATGGTACTGGCTCAAGGACTTTTTGTAAACAACACATGCAATTTTCTGAACCTCCACTACCCAAAACAAATACAAACTTACACACTCACACTCGCATGTGCACACACAGACACAAAGGCACTCACATTTGCATGCACGCACACAGACACACAGGCACACACATCACAGCTCATCCAGTGTTGCATGCTGCATGTCACTCAAAAAATAATATACACACATTTCAAACAAATACAAACAAACAAACACAAATATAAACACTCTCCTACACGTCTTTCACACACCAAGTGCACACACAGTCACACGCTGCCATGGTGACCCATTTGAGAATCCGACGGAAAATCAAGAGACTCAGCGTGTGGTCATCAAGAGCATTCGCATAGTGACCAGCAGCACAGCCTTCCACTTACGAAACATCTTGAAACTAATATAAAACAAAACAAGTCATATAAAGGTCTGTCCCTTCACACACACACACACACACACACTCAATCACACAGCACTGGTGAAGACTTTAGCATGAGTTTTGATGGAACTCTAAAAGGAAGTAAAACTCAACAGGCAAATGTAAGGATTACTCCACGACCGTCAGGAAGGTTTCAGGAAGTATCCTTGTGAATAATTTGAAGGTAAAAACCAAATGACGCACACAGAGTCTTTGTCTGTTAGGGGTTAGCCGTGCCTCTGCTCCCCATGCTGCAGGTAATGCCCGGTCTCACTCCCAGTCCGCTATAGGAAGGGCGGCTTCAAAAGTGGCCACTCCGCTCTCCTGTCTTTCACAGAAGCCTTTAAGGTGCTATAAGTTTATGCTGGGTAACGTCACTTCTGTTGACTTTCAAACAAAACAGAGAGCTAGCTCGCTACTTCCTCCCCCTCCCTCCCGTGCAATTGAAACTCTCCTAAACGTGCATCTCGTCTGTGATTTGCTGGAACAGTTTGTTATGTTTTTATGGGCTAGGTTTGCCCAGGGTTGTTTTGTTGCCACATTTTTTCAGTGTATTTTTGGAGCCTGGGCTGTCCAAAGACATCACATTTTTTTCAGTGTATTCAGGACACAGACAGCTAGCGGTTGGTTAGGTGATGTTTGCAGTAAGTGACATAAAATGTTTTAGCCTAAAAAATGTGTGGCATCGCTTAGAGCACCTTTAACATCTGGCACCTGGTCCTGTTGTGGTAGGACAGGGACTGATGTTTAAACTCCTCCTGGCCTTTGATGAAGGCGTGACCCCCCCCCCTATATGCAACAATTAGTGGAAGGCCCTTAATACATCTGGGCCCAGGGGCCAGCAAGTTCATAATCCGTCCATGGATGTGATATTGCCTTGAGGCACACACACACACACACCATGCTACTGTCATATAGAACACAGCCCCTGGGATAGCCCCTAGTCAAATCTTCTTTATAATGAATGGTACAATATACTAACCAAAGATTGCTGAGCAGCCGCGTAAGCCATGCAGAAAAATAACATTTCCACATATACTGTATGCAGCTTGAACATATTCCAGTATAAGCACATGTATGTTAAATAAATATATTTCCATGTATTTATCAATATATTTCAAAATTTGAGTAAATATTCAATATTGGCCACTTTCTTATATTTTCTGCATATAATTAAATATATTCAGCATAAACTTCCATGCAAGATATCCAAATATATGTTGGGTTCCACATATACAGTGCATATACATTATTCTACTCTAAATCTATTAAATATATTGTAGCCATCTATTCAAATATAAGCTGGATGCAGCATTCAAGATTTTTTTTTTAAGTAAATGGATGAATAAAAGGGCATTGACTAGGCTTAAACAAAGTTAGGCTAATCACAACCACTCAAGCAAACAGTAAAGCTGATAGCCATATACACAATTTCTGTGTGGAAATATGTTTAAATTAATTTATTTTGGTAAGCATATTTTGAACTTGTACATACAATTTACCTGATATTCCATTACTTTGCCTCAAATATTATACAATTCCCTGACTTTCCATGATATTCCATGACCAGTGGGATCCCTGTTAATATCTCCACCGAAATCACTAAAAAATATGACTAAACAAGATAAACATTCAGTTGGTTTCTTACATCCATCCTTGACATCCATCCTTCATTAATGTCTTTCTGTGCTGAGACTGCATATCGCCTCAGGATACAGGAAATAGATCTCGATGTTCAGTGAGCATCTGTTGATTCTTGCTGTTCTATGTGAAATGTGTAATCTCCTAGCAGCAGTTGATGTATATCAGTGTTTGTAACTGTTTGTTGGTCTTCCTGCTGATTCCAACAAATCTGCTCCCCATATCCTGCCTTTGGATTTCACACCTTCTCCCCACAATACACTTGGCCTTCACTATGGAACCCCAGAGAGACCACCCTGAGATTGTTGCTCTTCTAGCCATTTTAAATGAAACTTTTTTATAAAAAACACAAAACTGTGGTAAAACTTATTTTCTTACAATACAAGCTCACCAAAAGCCTTCCCAACATTGGCTCAGTTGTGGCTGATAAATGCTTGTTAGCAATCTTTGTCAATATAGTTTGTGTATTTGTCTGGTACTCTGGCCTGGCTATCACCACACTAAGCTCAATCTTTTGAGATTGAACTTTAGTCTGGTGAGTCTGCGCTGTATATCTACTCCACAAGAGGCATGATCAATGGGCGTAGTTCAAAATGACTCTGTACACATTTGGATAGTCCTTCAACCAATCAGACCAACAATCCGGGTGTGCCTGGTGGATAAGCCAGTTTGTGATTGGTTCCAGCAAACGTGGACAAGAAGCAGGAGAGATAAATGTGCAGGTTTTCCAGCCTGAGCTTCAGGGCGAAACCCAGCCTACTGGTACTCCACTTCCAGTCAGATGGAAAACTACTCAACAATCAAGTAAGTGTACAATAGGGACAGGGTGCTCATTTTGGGCAGCCGTGGCCTACTGGTTAGGATGGATTGGGATAAATGCAGAGACCAAATTTCCCTCACGGGATCAAAAGAGTGTATGATAGCTTCAGCGAAAGTTCTACTAGGAAGACTCGTAGTGTAGCCTTTACTCCTCCCATGCTTACATGGAGCCAATCTTAGCTTTGCCTACTTTTCGGGAAAGCCCTGCAATCTGATCATTCACTCATTCAATCAGCGCTAGCCTATAGGAATTCAGTGGGCTCTTTAAATATGTTCCACCTAACACTGCTTTTGCTTCTCAGTACGCCGACTTTGACGTCCCCTCCACCTCCCCTCCAGCCACCTCTGCCAGCAGTCCACGTCCATCGGGCATGGTCTGCCTACCACATCATCTTCCTTCAGCCACCGCCACCAGTTGATCCCGTCTGCCTGTCGTGGGGGTAGGCTCCCGCCCTGCCTTCATCCATCGGCAGGGAGACAAGATCCGCTCATCGCTGGGACGGATCGAGGCGGGCCCTACGCCAAAAGACTGTTACCTATTCAGGACTCTATCATGCTTGTATCCAAGCCGTTCCTTTACTCATTAAATTGTTAACTGATTCTATTCTGTCTACCGAGTCTTTCTGGTTGAAATATACTTATACTTATACTTACTTATACTTTAAGTTCAATTGCAATAGATTCTGTTCATTTCCTCATTGAATTGAATATTCAGCATGTGTTGCCAAATGTCATATGTTGCACAAAGAAGAAACCAAACAAGACACTTGTTTTAAAAGCCTTTATTCAGTGGGGAAGGATGTGTTTTAGCCCCTTACAATGGACATAACTTGAATCTTCAACACATTGTTTTAAAAGCCTTTATTCAGTGGGGAAGGATGTGTTTTAGCCCCTTACAATGGACATAACTTGAATCTTCAACACATTGTTTTAAAAGCCTTTATTCAGTGGGGAAGGATGTGTTTTAGCAGCCCCTTACAATGGACCTAACTTGAATCTTCAACACATTGTTTTAAAAGCCTTTATTCAGTGGGGAAGGATGTGTTTTAGCCCCTTACAATGGACCTAACTTGAATCTTCAACACATTGTTTTAAAAGCCTTTATTCAGTGGGGAAGGATGTGTTTTAGCATGCCCCTTACAATGGACCTAACTTGAATCTTCAACACATTGTTTTAAAAGCCTTTATTCAGTGGGGAAGGATGTGTTTTAGCATGCCCCTTACAATGGACCTAACTTGAATCTTCAACACATTGTTTTAAAAGCCTTTATTCAGTGGGGAAGGATGTGTTTTAGCATGCCCCTTACAATGGACCTAACTTGAATCTTCAACACATTGTTTTAAAAGCCTTTATTCAGTGGGGAAGGATGTGTTTTAGCATGCCCCTTACAATGGACCTAACTTGAATCTTCAACACATTGTTTTAAAAGCCTTTATTCAGTGGGGAAGGATGTGTTTTAGCATGCCCCTTACAATGGACCTAACTTGAATCTTCAACACATTGTTTTAAAAGCCTTTATTCAGTGGGGAAGGATGTGTTTTAGCATGCCCCTTACAATGGACATAACTTGAATCTTCAACACATTGTTTTAAAAGCCTTTATTCAGTGGGGAAGGATGTGTTTTAGCAAGCCCCTTACAATGGACATAACTTGAATCTTCAACACATTGTTTTAAAAGCCTTTATTCAGTGGGGAAGGATGTGTTTTAGCATGCCCCTTACAATGGACCTAACTTGAATCTTCAACACATTTTGAAAATAAAAAGATTGGCTCGAAAGGATTAGCTGTAAAACACAATTGATAGTTATCACAGCATGCACATACTGTAGTTATCACAGCATGCACATAGTTATCACAGCATGCACATCACATCATGCACATAGTTATCACAGCATGCACATAGTTATCACAGCATGCACATCACATCATGCACATAGTTATCACAGCATGCACATCACATCATGCACATAGTTATCACATCATGCACATAGTTATCACAGCATGCACATACAGTAGTTATCACAGCATGCACATTTTCTGTGCAATTTCTCTGATTATTATTTACTGTGTAAAGTTGCAAACCTTTATGATATGTCGTTACGGAGCTCAGGGACAACATGATGTTTGTGGTTGTACATATCACTGGAATGAACGTATTCAGTGGCTAAAATGTCATTTTGTTTTTATATACTAAACTGAAATCGAAGTGTTCTTGTCAATGATGGTTCAGTTTCCATCGCTTCCCAAAAGACAACAAATCAAAAAGTATATGTCTGAAAAACGTAAACTTAAAAAAGTCTGCCAAACACGCTACATTGTTTATACTATAAAGGGGTAAGTTGCTCCACTTTTGAAGCAAGACCTGAAGGGAGGTAGGATACTAGTGGATTAACATGGTTTTGAAACAAAAACACAATAAAGTTTTTATCATTCATTTCATTTGTACAACACTCATCCAACTCAAATACAGTGTCCCTCCTCTCCACGAGGGGGCACTCCAGTGCTGCATTACACTCATAACTCAGAACAATGCTCCTGTGCTGCATTACACTCATAACCCAGAACACGTCATTGGCTAGAAGGCATGTCTGGGCTTGTCTGGGCATGTCTGGCAGTTATATGATAAAGGGGCGAGTCAATATATCCAATGCATTCGCAATAGAAACCTTTTTTTTTTCTTTTTTACAAAAACCTTCCAGAGTGTTAACATATTCTCTGTGCACCACTGTCATCATCATCACCATCATCATCATTTCTGCTAATAAGGAGGTCATGATTTATGTGCAGTTAGCTTGTTTATCTCTATTCAGGATTATGCAAAAAACTAGTTGTAGCTTGGTCACAGGAAGAACCTGATAAACCTGTTTGACCATGAATCATGGACAGCCTAAAGATATTAATATTTGTGCTACTGTCTTAATACTGCTGCAGTATATGTATATGTGTATTATATATATATATATATATATAAACATGGTTTCTCTGATCACTAGAAGCTGTGAGAGCACATACTGGAGGCCCAGATTTACCAGAAGCAAAGACCTTAGACATTCTGACTTGTGTGGTGTAAAAATGTAAATAACAGGTAGGACACTTGTCAGTTGTGAGTTTTTGAAATCTATATACAAACTTACCCAGAAGAGAGGCTTTGGAGTTTCAGTAATATAGTGTCAGTGACATCGAATTAACTGAATGATGAAACTATGTCTATTTTACAGATGGTCTGAATGGCAGGAAACCTTAGCAGTAGAATGGTACTGACCAAGCCCATGCCTGTTTAAGTACAGTAATTCAGCAGAGACCAGGCTGTTGGTCTAGCTGAGGGTTGTCAACTGCACACAGGTACTCAGTTGCATGGCCTTGGAGGACTTCTGCACTCTCTGAGCGACCTTCTTCTTCTTCTTATAATTATTGTTATTATTATTATTATTATTATTATTAATTGTTATCTTTACTATTATTCTTCTTTAATATGATTATCTTTATAATGTGAGGGGTAATGCATAATCTGCTGGTCAGTATACGTAGGGAAACATATCTCAACATTGCCCAGCTTATTATACGTCAAAACAAGAAAATGAACACCCATTATGTCATGTTTTTGTGGCAGCAGTAATATGAAGACAAGGGGGACCTTCAAATGTTGGAAATGACATTCAATTCAATCAAACAGTCTTCAGTGTTTTGGGAAACCGTACGTATAGTAACATTTCTATAGAGAAGCCTAGCTTGCTCTGGTATATATAATATATAATAATGTCATTATGTGTTGCGTGTCATAGCTAATATCTAGGGTTGTTTCTCACACAGGTAAGGCGGAGATGCTTCTCCCGTTGCTGTTGTTGTTGTTGTTGTTCTTGTCCTCCACTGTGTCCGTTCTGCAGGGACAGAGAGCGGTGCTCCACTGCCATGGTCCTCTCCCTCCTCCATCCTGCTTCTGTTCTCTCGCTCCTCCATCCTCCTCTCTCTCCCTCTTTCTTTCTCCTCCATCCTCCTCTCTCATCTCCAGCTCCACTGTGGACTCTTCTGCCATCAGATGGTCATTCTGAGGCCCCTTACCACGCTCTGGGTCTGTCAATCAAAACCATACAGCAACAACAAAGACCCAACAAAACAAAAACACAAAATTAGTAAACTGTACAGATCAAAGAGATGTTTTACAAGTGTTTTAACAGATGGTTTAACAGAACCAGTGGTCATTCGTATAAGACTTCATGGGAAGCACTTGTCTGTTGAATACTAATGATCACAGTACTCATCCCATGACTAACAGGTCTCTCAGTCAAAATCACACAATAACAGCAAACCAATAACGACATCATTATCATACACCGACGTGATAACATTAAAATCATGGTGGTCACTTTGATAATTTGTACAGTTCTCTATATGTTGCTATGGGATTTAATAGAATGTAAATATGTTATGCATCTGATGAAGAAGGAATACACATCATACCAGTGCTGTTGTATGGGGATGATGAGCTGCTTTTGTTCCCAGTGCCTAGACAGAGGCCTAAAGATAAACGATATATTTGATCATTAACCTTGTGCAATCTTGTCACAGCATGTAAGTGACCTCACTGCAAAAAAATTAAATATATCCAAGTGTTATTAATCTTATACGAGAATGCTGGCAAGTACGACACTCCATCTGGCATATATATATATTTTTTTTTTCTTTGTTTTGCCAATGACACTAATTACATTAGATAAGCAGTGCTTCATTACTAGCCGTGACATCCATATATGGTTTTAACATTTCACATATGACACGTGGGCAAGATCTCAAAATAAATCTAGCTCATGTTATACATGTTGAAGAAGCTTATGTACATTTGGGAAGTAAGTAAATCTGTAGCAGAGCAAAACAACCCAGAAACACTTACAGATAATAAAGGTCAGTATCAGTAGCCCCAACAGACAAGCAGTTGCTGGGATACCGATGTGCCACACCCTCCTGTCAGCAGGGGGCGCTACTGACTCTTCCTTGCCACCATCTGTGGGACACCAATACAGTAGTACTGTCAATGTCAATGACGCAATATCAATATCAAGTCATTGCATAAGGAGGTGATGTGTGAAACGTAAGAGAGCTCTTACTCACCATCTTTTCTCTCCACTGTCCACAGGTCAATCAGTGTTGTCTTACAGTCCAGGCTGCCATAACATACAACACACTGAAAGGTGGTGAGGTTGTCGTGCTCAGAGACGTTGCGTAACTCCAGGCTGAAGTTGCCAAACTGCAGCTGACTGGTGAAGAGCCGGGTCTTGTTATGGTAGGCAGGGGACTGATGTTCAAACTCTTCCCGGCCTTTGATGAAGACGTGAACCACCTCGTGTCTTTTGGCTGTTTGCCAGAAGAGCCGGAGGTCACGCAGAGAGGGAGGGGGGTCTGGGAGGTCGCAGGGCAGGAGAGCGGTCTGGCCGAGAGTCGCGAGCAACTGCAGGGCTTTAGGGGCTTTAGGGGCTGCAGTGTCTTTCGTCGTCTGTGGCTGCACCTCTGGGGCTGTATGCTGGTGCAAGGCCTCATGGGTAAGTGCTCCAACCCCACCTGTGGACACAGATAACATCTCAAATGTACTGAGGGTGTGAGTGATGACGTGATGGAGGCATCCTCTCTCCCGCTGCTTTCACTTCTTATTTCATTGTCTTTCACAGACACAAACACAAGCACAAAACCATGGGGCTTTAGGGCCTGCAGGGGCTTTAGGGGCTGCAGTGTCCTTTGTGGTCTGTGGCTGCACCTCTGGGGCCATATGCTGGTGTAAGGCCTCATGGGTAACTGGACATACTGTTGGGGAGATAACTGTATCCTGAGTTCAGACACGTCCTGTACACATCATCACATCTCATGTTAGTCATGTATATATATATATATATATATATATATAGTCATGTGCTGCTGAGTGTGTGTGTGAGGACATAAGGGGGGCAGCCATGGCCTACTGGTCAGCGCTTCGGACTTGTAACCGGAGGGCTGCAAGGGTCGAACCCGATCAATAGGCACGGCTGAAGTGCCCTTGAGCAAGGCACAAAGTCCCTCACTGCTCCCCAAGCGCCGCTGTTGTTGCAGGCAGCTCACTGCGCCGGGATTAGTGTGTGCTTCACCTCACTGTGTGTTCACTGTGTGCTGAGTGTGTTTCACTAATTGATTGGGATGAATGCAGAGACCAAATTTCCCTCACAGGATCAAAAGATTATATATACTTATACTTATACTTATACTTACTCAAGACGGACCACAGATTTGTGTCCTGATACTCAGTGGAAGCAGCTGCAAAGCTGTGCATGCTTTGTTTTGCTTGGCTACAAATGCATAGCAATACATTTATGTTTTGTTTCTTGTTGTTGTTGTTGTTGTTGTTTTCCCTTCTGAAGATAAATACATATCAACCATAATTAACCACAATGTTTGCAATGAATTGAATTTCCCCTTTGGGATCAATAAAGTATCTATCTATCTACTGTATCTATCTATCTCTATGTGCCCTGTCCGTATCTCAAAGGGGAATGCCGTAGTTCTCTACCCTGGAAATCCAGAGTTCTCGCGAGAGCACAATGGAATTGTCTCTGCGAGACACTCTGGCACAGAGCAATGATGCACATTACTTTTTCCCCAACATTTCTGGGAACCAGCTAAACTGCTGCAACGTTGGAGGACTGTACACATTGGTCGTAGTGTTATCCCATTGCGTCGAAGTCCGAAATCATTCAAAGTAAACATGGCCTAGTGTTATCCAATTGCGTGCAGTGAGATTTTTAAATGCATGCTTGTTGCCGCCCCTCGAGTTGGGCCATTACATTGCTCTTTGCCAGACCCTTAATCTTTCTAGATTATCAGGGTCTGGATTTTCCTCAGGCTAGCAGTTATCATGTTAGCAGCTGTAATGCTAGCAGCTGTAATGCTAGCAGTTATCATGTTAGCAGCTGTAATGTTCCCTTTTCCTTTGTCAAAGAACACGTTCAATAAGCAATTATCAACCCCGCCCCCAGAAAAAAACTAAAAATATGCAGACAGACACATGTACAAACACACACACACAGGTACGTTCGCGCACACACAGACACACACACACACACACACACACATGTACGTGCATGCACACATATTCTAACGCACTCACACTTCAACTCCATACCTACGTAAGGGCACAAACATTCGGATGGACTCTCTCACACACACACACACACACACACACATACACACATACGCACTCACACACGCATATATGTGCATGTACACACATCCAGAGGCACTCTCTCTCTCACACACACACACACACACACATGTGCGCACACATCCAGACGCACTCTCTCTCTCACACACACACACACGTTTACACACATCCGGACACTCTCTCTCTCTCACACACACACACGCGTGCACACACATCCAGACGCACTCTCTCTCTCACACACACACACATACGCACTCACACACACACACGTGCACACATATCCGGACGCACTCACACTACAGCTCCACACGTGCTCATTATCCGCCATGTTTCTGTAACATGGTTTACAGAACACACCCACTCACAAACCGTCACAAATAAAACACACACAAACACACAAGCCAAGCCAAACTCAGATAAGAATCACTCTGCAACTCTCTCTCTCTCTCTCTCACGCACACACAGTTGCATATTCTCATGTTGACTAATTTGAGAAACGAACTGAGAATGGAAAGTCTCACCTGAATACGCGATCATCAGGAACAGTAGCACAGACTTCCGGCAGGAGAACATGCTGAAAGTAAAGCAAAACAAACCACATTCACAAGCACAAACTCACACACACACACACACACTCTCTTGAAAGGGTCTATAGCACAGCAAGAAGATCAGAATAAAGCCCAACCCAACCTGCCTGGTGACTCTGAGGCCAGAGACTGTGCTGCGGAGCTGCAACGAGCACGCCTGCACAGCGCGACTGCTGTTCCAAGAGAAGGAAGCTGCAGATTGTGACACTTTCTGTGGCCCTCGGTGTGGGAGGAGCTCAACGGGGGCAAATAGGGGACAAACAGAGACAACGAGAACAGAAGAAACATGTCCCTGAAGACCTGCAGTTAGTGCTGAACGGGGACAAACAGACACAACAAGAACAGAAGAAACACGTCCCTGAAGACCTGCGGTTAGTGCTCTGATTAGCAAGTGTCTATGCAAAATGATGTGTGCGTGTGCGTGTGTGTGTGCGTCTCTCTCTCTCTCTGTGTGTGTGTGTGTGTGTCTCTCTGTGTGTGTGTGTGTGTGTGTGTGTGTGTGTGTGTGTGTGTGTCTGTGTGTGTGTGTTTTGTGATTTTGATTGAGACCATGCTGGTAAAGAGGGAAGCTATGGGGTTGGGCACTTTCTGTGGCCATCGGTGTGGTAGCGAGTTGAGGGGGTTGAGCTGAGGACACAACAGAGAAGAAAACACACTTGAGATGTGTGTTAAACACACAGAGGATTAAACACACTGAAAATGTTCAATTTGGGGCTTTGCAATGTGTGTTAAACCTTGTTCAATTTGGGGCCTTGCAATGTGTGTTAAACCTTGTTCAATTTGGGGCCTTGCAATTAAGCAATATAGCAGGAGTGAGAGTGGGGTTGGTCATGGATATTCCCCATTGTTGTTGACCCGCATGCAGGCGGAGGCAGTGGAAGCCAGGCAACAACAGCCGTGGGAATATCCACAACCAATCCCACGATCCATAAAGTGCTATATATTGCTTTTTACATAAAATAATTCTACCACAAACTCACAAACTAAATAATCTGAAAACACCCATTGTTTAAAAATGTTAATTTAAAAGCCATCGTTCTTACGCATCAAAAAGCGAAGTTCCCTTTTCAATAGACAGCGTCTTGGTTGCTAGGTAACCAACATTCCAGATCCTCATTTACGGTCTTTGTGGTTTACTTGTCTTCTTGAAAGAAATGTTGAAAGTCGGGCTGAAATCACATTCATATCTAGGTTTGCTGCATGCATGTTACAAGGACACTGGGCCATGTCATGTAAGGGACATGGTACTGCAAAAAAACGGAAACATAGCCTACATTGCAGAACCACTCAACTTTATTAATTTATGGTGAATAAATGTTACACTACTGTGCACAGCCTGACGTGACGATGCTAGCACGTTAGCAGCGGTTAGCTAACTATGCTAACGTTAGTTATCTACAAGTCTCCTCCAAGTGACAATCATAGTATACACAATGCTGGCAAAACTGAGAACAATTAGCATCCTCGTTTATCTTACTTACATTGAGTTGACTGTGTGGCTTAATCCACAGATGTGGTGAAGCACTGTTTCGTTATGGTTTGCTAAGGAGTAACCCATTGCTTAAAATAGTGGAGAGCTGGGATGAGAACATTGTGTCAAATCTTCACATTGTATCGCGGAGTGATTTATTATTAGCTGTGCAAAGTCTGAGTTGAAATGTCCAGGGATATTCCAACTCATGGAATGTCTCTCGGCCAATCAGAAACAAATAAATAGTTCCATAGAACCCAATTGCTGTATAATGTGTGTTAAACCTTGTTCAATTTGGGGCCTTGCAATGTGTGTTAAACCTTGTTCAATTTGGGGCCTTGCAATGTGGACCTACTACCATCTCCAACCCATATCAGAAATGAATCGAATGGCAGATTTGCAAAAACACAAATGCTGTTTTTAAGTGAAATTAAATTCATTCATTGTTAACCAATGAATAGGTCTTTACAGTTGGGCAGGTAAACTGCTGTTCATTATGGAGAATGAAAGCTAGATAAAGAGAAACATATATTGACACATTCATTGACCAGACTGACACACATTATGATGTATTTAATGATTGACATTGACATATTGACTAATAGATTGACCCATAATGAAAGATAGATTGACATAAAGATATGTCACAACAATTCCATAGCTGATATTCCATCAATACCTCAAAATTAAGGCCTAAAAAAAAAACACACACAGAAGGCTCATAACAGAAGAACATGTTGGGTATATAATGAAAAAACAATAGTCATGAAAGTACTCTTTAGGAGTAACAAAGGATTCTTTAATTACAGTGGAGTTGAATCCAACTGCTAAAGGGACATGAGAAATGGCTAGAATCTGTGGAACTGGATATACAGTATCACTGATCTTTCAGCACTGCATATCGACATAAAACACAAATAAAATACTATATATTTATACTATATATTTTGTAAAGATCTAAGGAGTAAGAAAGTCCATTTTCTGTGGAAGTGCCCTCCAATTTCATGTGCAGTATTTCTCTCTCTCCACGAGATGGCGCCACACACACACTGCTGCATTACTTTTGATGACCTCATGGCATGTTTGGGCATGTCTAGCCCTCACTGTAACCATGTGATCATGGACAGGAATCATTTGACAGTGATGTAATCTACTTGCCCTACTGTGTTTACTATTTTGACCTACTACTCCCATAATAATAATAATAATAATAATAATAATAATAATAATAATAATAATATATTTATATAATAATATAATAATAATATGTTTTGATTGTGTTTCCTGGTGATCTTCCTCTGTGCTGTATCTACTAAGAATAAGAATGAGAACTGTCCTCCAGTTCCCCCTCCACTCCCCATTCTCCTCTTCCCCCTCTCTCTCCTCCCCTCTCTCCTCCCTCCTCCATTCCTCTCTCTCTCTTTTCCACTCCTCCATTGTCCTCTTATTGTACCTTTCTTTCCACTTCTCCATTTCCCTCTACTCACTCTCTCCAACTTTCTGTCCTCCTTCCTCTTCCTCCCCCCTTTTCCTCTTCTCCATTCTATTCTCCCTCTCTTTCCTCTTCTCCTCCTTCCTCCTCTCTCTCCTCTCTCTCCTCCTTCCTCATCTCTCTCCCTCTCTCTCTCTCTTTCCTCCATCCTCCTCTCTCTCCCTCTCTCTCTTTCCGCCACACTCTTATCTCATCTCCAGCTCGACCGTGGACTCTTCTGCCACCCAGTGGCCATGCTGAGGTACCTCACCACGCTCTGGGTCTGTAAGGCAAAAGCACACAATAACAGAACAACACATTAACACACGTTGCCACACTGGCATTATTGCACATGCTACGGTAACATTTGTATTCTGTTTTATTGAACAGAACCAGTACACTGATTCCAGGCTGCATGGAAGCCCGTCAAAATCACACAAAAGGAGCAAAACAATAACATTACATCATCATTATACAATGCCATTGTAACATAAAAAAACATGCTGACACATCAAGGTAGATTTAATGATTGTGCAGTTCTGTACAGGTTGGTATGTAGTGAAACAAGATGGAATTAGGACATCATGGATTTGGAAGAATAATGAATGAAACACTCACCAGTATTGTTATCTCGGGGTGAAGAGTTGCACTTATTTCTTGCAGCTGGGCAGAAACACAAAGTTCATAACACACATCCAACATTAACCTGGCATGATTTTGAAGTTTATATATGAAGATAAATAACTTTCACAGGATGTCTTTAAAGCAAAGCAAAACAAACCCCAAAACCTTACCGAGTAGCAGCACCAGGGAAATACCAACCGCTGCTGGGATACTGATGAACCAATACACCCTGCTATCAGTAGGGAGAGCTCTTGACTTATTCTCAAAACCATCTTTGGGAGACAAACACAGAAGTACAGTCCCCATAAAACAGGTAGGCTATACAGACACTTGCTATCACCAGTTATCATGTGTACTGTAGGTGCATCTGAGCAATTTATACCCTGTATATACTGTATGTGTTTATATGTGTCTAGATGAGTCTATATTGACTGCAGAACTACAGCTAATAAGGCAATAAAGCATGATATTCCTTACCATCTTTATGCAATATCAGCAAAGAAACATTGTTCAGGAATTTAGGACCTATAATTCCATCATAAAGTGCAAGACACTGAAAGGTGGTGAGGTTGTCGTGCTCAGAGACGTTGCGTAACTCCAGGCTGAAGTTGCCAAACTGCAGCTGATTGGTGAAGAGCCGGGTCCTGTTGTGGTAAGCGGAGGACTGATGCATAAACTCCTCATGGCCTTTGTTGAAGACGTGAACCACCTCCACTGGGCGCTTATAGATCTTCTCCACCTGGCTGTTGTCTTTGGTGGACCAGTACACACGGACCTCATTCAGAGAGGTGGGGAGGTATGGTAGAAGACAAGGAAGCAAAACCGTCTGGCCCAGAGCCACCTGCAGTGGCTGGTCTGCGGGGAGGCCAGTGGAAGTGTTGGGTGCAGACTGGTGCTCAGTGACCTCTTGACCTGGATACTGCTGCGGTTCTTCATGGGTAACAACTCCAACCCCACCTGTAGACACAGGATAGCATGGAACCATTGTTTTAATCTGTAGCCCCCGGACTGGACCCCCGAAAGGAGGGTAGGGCGGACATAGTTTTCTGTGAATATCTCGAGGACCGTAGGGTTTAGGAGGACCACCTTTTTTTGTATGTTGATCTTAAGGGGCCATGTCAACCCATTCCATAACCACTCATTTCATGTATAGTGCCACCTAGTTAAAAATGAAAAAGTAAAAATGAGGTGTTGTAATCAATAATCTCCACAATATCTCTGGCTGACATGGTCAAAACTGCACGAAATTGAAAGTGTAGAATCATTATGACACCCTCTGAATGCATGCCAAGTTCGTGGACTTTCGTTCATGGGGGGCCATACAATAAATTAATTTATGTGTACATTTAGTGACCATACACCAACAGAGTTTTCTGTGAATATCTTGAGAACCGTAGGGCCTAGGATGATCAATTTTTTGAATATGTTTGCCTCCAGGGGTCATGTTAACCCATTCCATATGCACACATGTGCATAAACAGATATTCACACACACACACATACATTCACAGTAATCATACGTATGACACATACACACACAGTAGACATATGTGCGCATGGATGCACATGCACACACACAGGCACACCCACAAGCACATGTACGCACGTGCACACACACACACACACACATACACACACACACACACACACACACACACACACATAAACATGTACACGTACACGCACACCTGCACACAATTCAAGAATTCATCTCAGAATTATGAACAAGCAAGATGGGGGTGGGGTTGTATAAAATGTATTTTACATTTGAAATCTATGAACTAATCATGTTTTGGTAACAAATATCAATCCCAATGTCCTATTGCAGTGACAGCGACACTGTACTGCAGGAGATGTTTTCCTTTGCATGAATGTTAAATTGAGGTCCTAACTCACCATGGTTGTTAAAGATCCCATGGCACTTATCGCAAAGAGTGGGTGGTTCCCTGATTTGCTTTATTTATGTACACATACATAGAGACATACAAACACATACACACACACATAAAAACACACACACACACAAAGACACATAAACACACACACACTACACATGCACACACAGGACATGCACAAACACGCACACAGACACATAAACACACATACACATACACACATGCACCCATACAAACACACCTACATACATAAGCACACACACACACACACGACACACACACACACACACACACAAAAAACACACACAAAACACATATACACAAAAAACAACCACACATTCTGCACACACTCAATTACAAACACACAAAAAAGGAACAATGTAGGAAATTAACACAATTTGACAAGCGTGGCTTATTTTTGTGGAAAAAATGTGATGGACTAGGCGGCGGTCATATTTTGTACCGCTCTGGCTACTTCAGCCAATCGGTTACACAGTTTGCTAATCAATAAACAAAGCCTAGTTCACGTGTTGATTTAGACCTACAATAAAACCAATCTCTAAAATAGGCACTGCATTCTACGTTTTTTATTCTAACTTAAAATAGCTTTATGGATTATTTTTTTTCCAATTAGATCTACATTTACGTTTTACAATTAATTTTGGTGCAGCCTCTGAAGAATTATTCTTGCGAGTAGCATATTTTAACGTGCGGTTTTTGATTGTCATTACGCGATCACGTTAATTTTGAGAGCACTGATATACAGTAGCCTATAGTGTTTACATTTACAGGTCATTTGCGTTCCACCTGTCATATGCGCCCCTCACTTGTACTGGGTTGATGCCACCGAAAAATCTCACAGGCACACCTTAATTATAATTTCTGGCTAATTAGCCTAGTCGCCTGCTTTAGTTTTAGTGGTCACCTTGCTATTTTAAAGTTGTATCAGGTAGCTTAGTTGACTTTACATTCTCCTATGTGGGCCTAACACTTCAGCCATTTGGAACAAAAGAACACACCAGAATAGGCCTGTTTAGTAGGCCTAAGCAGGATTTGATGACCGCATTCCTACGCTTATAAAATGCAATTCAATGCAGAAGTAATCTAAGTATTCAGAATACGTTACTCAGATTGAGTAACGTAACGGAATACGTTACAAATTAAATTTTTGGGCATGTATTCTGTATTCTGTAACGGAATACGTTTTGAAAGTAACCCTCCCAACACTGTGTGTGCATGTGTGTGTGTGTGTGTGTGTGTGATGATGACATAATCTTGTACAGTCATCTCTCTCCCTCTGCCACTGCTTGTCTGCTTTCACTTCTTATTTCATTGCAAACACAAGCACAGAACCATGGTTTCATATTCATATTGCTTCACACACCAAGACAAAGAAACACAAGCCATTCAGGGTGTGACAAACACACACACACTCAAACACAAACAAACATACACACATAAACATAAACAAACTCACATTTGATTTACTTTATTTGATTCTACTTTACAAGTCAAGTTTCCTAAGAATGAAATGTTCAGTATTAAACCATGAGTTTTTACAGAATACACACACACACACACACACACACACACACACACACACACACACACACACACACACACACACACACAAACAGACACACACAATTAAACACACACACTGTTTAGGGAGTGAAATGTATTCACCACGGCAACCAAGTAGCTACACACTCACAAACACACATGCACACACGCACACACACGCACACACACACACACACACACACACACACACAGAAATACAAATAAAAAAAGAATACATTCAACAGGCAATATTGAATATCAATTGACAATATTGCACACATACTCCTCACAGAGTCACAAGCTTTCATGGAGACCCATTTTAGAATCGGACGGAGAATGAAGACTCACCAGAGCATGTGGTCAACGAGAGCAGCTCCGCAGCCACCAGCAGCACGGTGTTACGCCAGTGGAGCATCCTGAAAGCAACGCAAAACAAAGCAAGATAAGGGCCTGTCCCCCACACACACACACACACACACACACACATACAGGCAAATACACACACACATACAGACAAATACATATTGTGTTTAGCATAAGTCTGAGTCCCGACCCTCTTCACAAGGAAGTATAACAAAAGGAACTCCACAAGAACCTAAACTCCTCAGGAAGTGTTATGCTTGTTATATTTGAAAGGTCAATGAAGTCAGAGTGAAACTCACACTTGTGTCTCTCGGTAACAAAAAGAAAAAAAGGCCGCGGTTTCCGGTTTCCGCGCTTATATTGGTGGAGGACCTAATAAGCGCATGCGCTGAAGGAACATCAGAGTGAAACAAACAAACCAAATGAGGAATCGCACACTGATGGCGTGATGTGGTTCTGTAGTTCATCAACAGTGTCTGTGCCGGTGTGTGTGTGTGTCGTTCGATGGTGTTTTATGCCCCCAACGTCATCTTCCAGGCAGCGCTGCCACCGCTGAAGGCCCCTAATTCTAAACCTAACCCCAACCCTAACCCTAACCTTAACCTATGCCTGACCCTAGTGCCTTCCAGGCAGCGCTGCCTTGAAGACAACGTTGGGGGCATAAAATACCAAGAAACGTGTGTGTGAGACCACTGTTATGTTGTTGTAATGCAATTTACCGGAGCAACATCTCTACATATGTAGCGATCCAGTAAACTTGTCTGAGTTGGAAAGTGTCAGTCAAAAAAAAAATCTCACCGAAAAAGAAGAAGGGTTGATTTGTGTGTTCTTCTTCTTCAGTGAGGTTTTTTTGGCTGTTTACAAACGGAGTGCATTACCACCACCATCTGCTGGACTGAGGTGTAATGGCAAGTGTACCCCTCAGACTCGTAATGGCCGCCAGGTGAATAAGGAAAATTCACATGTCTGTGTCTGTGTATTGGAAACACACACACACACACACACACACAAACATGACCTCTTGGTCTCAACATAAAGCTCCCCTTTCTGAACTCCTTCCTCAGTGTATCTGTCATAACACACACACACACACACACATACATTCTCCATTAAAAGGTCTTGCAGTGGCATGTGTTGCTACCCTGTAAATGGAGAAATGAAGGACCTTCCATTCCCACCCCCACCCCACACTGAAACAACATCCAAAGAATATCAGAACATGTCAACTGATACGAGTTAAGAATGAACAAACTACTGAAAGGGTGAATCTGCTACTTTGTCTGGGCCCAGTGCTATCACATATTTGTTCCTGTTACCAACTAGCCACATTACTTTTCTAGGCCAGAAGAACAAGAGAAGTGCTGGGGATCTCAGTCAATTTTGAGGCCTAGCAAATGTGGGCTTACCATCTTCATTTTACTAACAGGATGCCATCTTAAATAATCCTGTATAATAATAATGTGTTTATCATAACTGCAGGTCAAAGGAAGAAGAGAAATGCTGGAGAAAATAACATATTTATTAAATACACACACATATATATATATATATATTAAATACACACACATATATATATATATATATTAAATACACACATATATATATATATATATATATATATATTAAATACACACACATATATATATATATATTAAATACACACACATATATATATATATATATTAAATACACACACATATATATATATATATTAAATACACATATATATATATATATATATTATATGCAGATACATAATCTCTGTCAATTTTGGGGCCTAGCAAATGTGGGCCTACACTCTTCAAACAAATGTGTTGTTTTTTAACACCTCCCCATGTCTAGATAGAGACAACACAGATTGTGTTGTTTCCAACACATTACTTTTGTTATTTGATACACAATCTGTGTTGAAAACAACACAGCTTGCGTTATTTTATTTTTTTTAAACATATCTCTGTGTTCAGATAGGGACAACACAGTTTTTGTTGTTTCCAACACATTCCTTTTATTATATATGGTTTTATGGGGGGCGGGTTCCCCATTACAGTGTCACAAGTATATTTCCGGGCATTACCTCATCAATGAGACTACCTTTTTAAATAGTCGTGTTATAATCACCGCTAGGAGGATGGAGGAATGGGAGAGGCCATGCTCCTATCGTTCCTTCACAAAATTAATTAGAAGGAGGGGCTCAGACTGGAGGAAGGGAGGGAGGACAGAGAAATGTTAAAAACAGACCACGTGAGAAAACCACATCGTGACAGCCATCTCTTGGGGTGTTTTTGTCTCTCCTCATTCTCGGTTTGCCTCATTCTCGGTTTGGTCTGCTCTGAAGACTACAGCAGGTGAGAGGGCATTTCCACACTCTTATTCACATGTGTGCTCATAGCCAACAGGTCTATCTGTAAACTACAGGCCTATCTGTAACCTACAGGCCTATCTGTAAACTACAGGCCTATCTGTAACCTACAGGTCTATCTGTAACCTACAGGCCTATCTGTAACCTGTACAAGACTCTGCTCTGCAGAAACAATGCCCGTATGGTGTGTGCTCATAGCCAACAGGTCTATCTCTAACCTACAGGCCTATCTGTAACCTACAGGCCTATCTGTAAACTACAGGCCTATCTGTAACCTGTACAAGACTCTGCTCTGCAGAAACAATGCCTGTATAGAGATCCGGACCCCACGTGACTACCAGTGTTCGGAACACCATTTTGGCAGTAAAAATGACCAGCGCCAGCGCCGAAGCTTTCAAACCATCGGAGTACTTATCTCACTTTAATTCGAATGACATTGAGCTTTATATTAAAAAAATAAATAGATTAAATATTACCGACCCATACAATGCCCCCGGGGTGCTTTTCACAAGTATCTCCGCTGAAAAAGACGTCCCAGATCTGCAGTATCCGGATATATATGACTACCTGATAAACTTTCCATCGTCCTTCTCGGGTGACTCTATAAAAGCCTACAAAAGTTTGGAGGGTTACAAATGGACTCAGTGTGGCTTTGTAACAAACATCCAGCTGTGGAATCTTCAAGCAAAAAAATGCTTTATCATTACTGGAAGGGTAAGTGTCCCAGTTTAATCGGTAGTGTAATGTTAGCATGGCTAGTAGGGGTCCGGGTTGTTTGTTTATGTTAGCTTGGCTAGCTACCGTGGTGCGTCTGCGGCTATCTGTAGCTAGTTTGTATCTTTGATGTTTGATGACATTTTTAATTTCATGTAACTTATAGGTTAATCATTCCCAAAGGCTTAATGACCCGCAGTTAAAGCCATGGATGGTGGTGAGGAATGATGGGGTTGTCTTGGGAGCCCACTGCCATGGCACAGCTGGACTTGGTGAGAGCTGCTCCCATGTGTCAGCTGTGTAGTTCAGCATATGGCAGCATAACAATGGCAGAAATGAAGCGATAGCTGTAACATCTAAGAAGTGCAAGTGGGCCACCCCAAGTGAGGACTCTGTAAAGAAAGTGGAGTATCAGCAGGGCAAAGACATAATTTTTAACAACTCTCAACAATATAAAAAAGGACAATCTTCGAAAGGTCATTCTGCCCCCCCAGCTTTCCCACCTCTGACCGCTGCTGAGCAAGCCCAACTCTATAACAACCTCTCCCAATGCCGCATACAAGAGGAGCAGATCATCAAACCAGTAGTCCTGTCTGTTGTCAAAGAGTATGCAGCATCCTATGTGCCAAAGGCTGTCATGCTGGATCTACCAGAACCCCTCACCAACCTGTATGACAAGCAGGCAAGAGACCTCAACCTGGCAGAGCTACAAGATCGAGCAGAAGCACTATTTGAAGACATAACTGTGACCAAGATCGAGCAGAAGCTTTTTATTTGAAGACATAACTGTGACCAAAGAACAGGTACAGAACATTTTATTTTGTTTAAAATAACAGGAGCTAATAACTGAAATCTAAAATCTATCATGTACTGCATGTGTACAGTCTGTGCTAACTTAAAATGTTATGTGTAACAGTTTGGATCGTCATGTTTTCAGAGTGATATTGTAGAGGAGGAGACCCGGGCCCAGTCCAAGTCCAAAACCTGGTTTGAGCAAAGGAGTGGCAGGGTAACAGGATCTAAGTGTTTATACTCTTTTGATCCCGTGAGGGAAATTTGGTCTCTGCATTTAACCCAATCGGTGAATTAGTGAAACACAAACAGCACACAGTGTACACACAGTGAGGTGAAGCACACACTAATCCCGGGCGCAGGGAGCTGCCTGCTACAATGGCTTCGCCGGGAGCAGTGAGGGGTTAGGTGCCTTGCTCAAGGGCACTTCAGCCGCAGCCCACTGGTCGGGGCTCAAACCGGCAACCCTCCGGTTACAAGTCCAGAGTGCTAACCAGTGGGCCACGGCTGCCCCATCTACCTTGAGAGCAGCCACAAAGACAGATATTAGAAAGCCTGCAGTGTCTCTGATAAGACAAATATGCTACCCAAAGTCCCATAGTTTCACCAGTGAGGCTACCAGGTATTCATTAACATAGAAGGATTAGGGTAAAATAGGGCATGCAGTGTGTATCTGCTCCTATGTGTAAAAATGTCATTTCCAGATGGTCAAGTGAATGTGATGTATGTAAAAGAACAGGGAGGGTAAATCCAGGAAGTACTATTCTAAAAAAGCAGGAGTGTAAAACCAAGTAGTATCCTTTTGAAAGTGCAGGGAGGTACCAGTGCGGGGTGGCATTACTATTGTCCAAAACTAATGTTATTGTTGTTTCTTCAGATGGGGATGCCAGCACGAGGAATTGGCAAGAAAATACTATGAAATGCAGCATTGCCTCTCACACACGGATGTCATGGTAGAAACAGCTGGATTCAGGATTTCACCCCTGCACCCATTTATTGGGGCCTCACCTGATGGATATGTTTCCTGCAGCTGCTGTGGTTCAGGTGTCATAGAAATTAAGTGCCCATTTTCTGTAAAGGACCTTTCTGTTAATGAGGCAGAAAATTCTGTTGCTCACTTTTGCCTTGAAAAAGATGCACAAGAAAAAATTAGACTGAAGCGGGACCATGCATACTATCATCAAGTGCAGATGCAGCTATTTGTTACTGACAAACCATATTGTGAATTTATTCTGTGGACTGAAAGGGGAAGCACTTCACCATTTGTTGAACGCATCACACCTGATGTGGCATTCTTTGACAAAGAATTGGAATGTGCTCGTGACTTCTTTAAAAAATGTATCATTCCAGAGCTGCTAGCCAAGTACTTTTCTGCGCCAAAACCAGCAGCAGCAGCTGATTATAGTCAACAACAGTGGTGCTACTGCCGTGAGCCAGAAGCAGGGAACATGTTGGTCTGTGCATCAGGTTTTTGTTCAGTTAAAAAGTTTCACCAAACCTGCCTTCCCATGAAAAAGGTCTCAAAACAGTGGGTATGTCCCAGCTGTCAAAAAGTAATCAATGCCCAAAAAAGAAAAAAACCTTAGTGAGGAGACTGTGAAATGAGTAAATAGTAGTAGCTGATACTGTGCTATCTTATTTATGAATAAACAGTTGTTAAACCAGCATTGTTCTCTTCCCCATCATTAGTATTAAGTATCTGTAGCAATCAGGGATATGAAACATGGGTAGGCCATTCATATCAAACACACCAGAACAAATATCTGGTTGGGTGGAAACTCAAGTTAGAATGGGTGGATGCTTGATCTGTAAAGAGAAACAGAATGTGATCGCATTATAATAGTGAGTGATCAAAATGATCAAAAGTAATGTCACAACAAGCAAGAAGTGAGTCACAGGTTTATTTGCTGGTTGAGCACATCTGTAGCCAGTCACATCAGTTTACTGTACATCCCCAGCACCACAGATTCAGACACATTTGCAAGTGCACAACATATGCTCACAATCTTGTCAAGGTAGGTCACATCATGTTCTCTGTCTATGTCTGTGAAACTTAGGGACCGTTCGTTATTTATAAACGGGATCACCGGAGGGATTTTGAGTGCTTCGATCAAGAGTTACATGACCCTCCCCTGCCTGCGCTAT
The DNA here is from genome assembly GCF_017589495.1 of Alosa alosa. Taxonomy (NCBI): domain Eukaryota; kingdom Metazoa; phylum Chordata; class Actinopteri; order Clupeiformes; family Clupeidae; genus Alosa; species Alosa alosa. Next base: position 4,443,010 of record NC_063191.1, read on the forward strand.
AATTTTCAACGACCCTCCAGCAGCATTTTGAAAACTGACATGACCCTCCCCGGCCAATTGTCGAGGTCTTCCGCCCACGCTCTTTACGCGCCATGAAAACACATCTACACATGCCACCGCCCCATAACCAACCTCTGCTCTCTGATCTCACACATCAGCGCTACGAGGACACATCTACACATGCCACCGCCCCATAACCAACCTCTGCTCTCTGATCTCACACACATCAGGACACATCTACACCACGGGGACACATCTACACATGCCACCGCCCCCATAACCAACCTCTGCTCTCTGATCTCACACATCAGCGCCACGAGGGACACATCTACACATGCCACCGCTTTATAACCAACCTCTGCTCTCTGATCTCACACATCAGCGCTACGAGGACACATCTACACATGCCACCGCCCTATAACCAACCTCTGCTCTCTGATCTCACACATCAGCGCTACGAGGACACATCTACACATGCCACCGCCCTATAACCAACCTCTGCTCTCTGATCTCACACATCAGCGCTACGAGGACACATCTACACATGCCACCGCCCCATAACCAACCTCTGCTCTCTGATCTCACACATCAGCGCTACGAGGACACATCTACACATGCCACCGCCCCATAACCAACCTCTGCTCTCTGATCTCACACATCAGCGCTACGAGGACACATCTACACATGCCGCTGATAAACCAACCCCTGATAACCAACCTCTGCTCTCTGATCTCACACATCAGGATTCACACATCACGAGGACACATCTACACATGCCACAACCTCTGCCCCATAACCAACCTCTGCTCTCTGATCTCACACATCAGCGCTACGAGGGACACATCTACACATGCCACCGCCTGCTCTCTGATAACCAACCTCTGCTCTCTGATCTCACACATCATCTGATCTCACACTTACTACGGACACATCTACACATGCCACCGCCTGATAACCAACCTCTGCTCTCTGATCTCACACATCAGCGCTACGAGGACACATCTACACATGCCACCGCCCTATAACCAACCTCTGCTCTCTGATCTCACACATCAGCGCTACGAGGACACATCTACACATGCCACCGCCCTATAACCAACCTCTGCTCTCTGATCTCACACATCAGCGCCACGGGGGACACATCTACACATGCCACCTGCCTCTATAACCAACCTCTGCTCTCTGATCTTACACATCAGCGCTTACGAGGGACACATCTACACATGCTTTATAACCAACCCTCTGCTCTCTCTGATCTATAACCAACATCTACACCTCTGCTCTAACCAACCTCTGATCTCACACATCACACTTCACCTCTGTATGGACATCTACATATGCCACCGCCCTATAACCAACCTCTGCTCTCTGATCTTACACATCACACTTCACCTCTGTATGGACATCTACATATGCCACCGCCCTATAACCAACCTCTGCTCTCTGATCTTACACATCACACTTCACCTCTGAATGGACTCTTTAACCAGGAAACCTCTGTCTGCTAAAACTACGTCCACTGGGAGCAAATAAGATAAAAAGTTACTTTGTTCTGTGATGAACTTATCACTTGTGCGACTTCCTCATCCAGTCGAAATGAAACAAATGGAACCTTGAGGGCAAATTGCAATTAAATATTTGATTGTGTGGTGTGATCTGTATGATGAGTAACACTGAGCACTGGCTAGCAATCTACTGGGTTTCTCTAGAAATATTTCAAAACAATCTTTTATGCAAACTGTCTTTTCAAAGCTACTGTTTCGAAATGCATATGGAAGAGATTTTCTTAAGTATTCTCTGTCAGGCCACAACACAAGACTTGGCACCAGTCTACAATGCATCACACTAATACAACGTTTGAAAAGCTTTGAAACAGTGGTTGAGTCAATGCCAAAATAAAAAGCCAAAAATTCAAAGGACAAGTTAATTCTGAGCTTTATTAAAGTTAACATGTACTGCTGAAAACATGTTAAACCAGATTTAAGTTTGAGAAAAGGAGCCACAATATGAAAAATTGTCATGAGAATTGAATATGTTGACAAACCAGTGAGAGTATTAACTCTCTTATCATCGTTTGTTATGCAAGCTCATCTCATTCAGTGTAGTCCTATTAATTTTTTCTTTCAACAACATTTTCTCAGTCCTCAGAGCTTGGCATTCTTGCTCAAGAGATTGGATGTGTTTACCACAGGTTTCAGTGCTGCATGGTGGAGTTGCTGGTGGAGTTGCTGGATCATCCTCATGGAGAACAGGCTGGACATAATTTCCAGGTTCTTCATGGGTAGATTCAAAAGGCTCTGTGGTGGGAGTTTGGTCTGCAGTAGGGTCCTTGTTGCTGTCTTGGGGACAATCGGTTGATGCTCTGGTGAAAACACAAAAGTAGTATATAAAGAGTATATGTATACACTACTGATGACAGTTTGTCATTTTTTTTATCAATCACTCTCTGTTTCTTTAGGAAGTAAGTAAATGATATTTGTATAGCACATTTACATCATAATATATATTAATACATACAGTAGATAGATATTGACAATGACAGTGACAATCCCATGCATAGTCAGTGGCTGCCAAATGCAAGTTGCTAAAGGTGTGTGTGATGATTTCAAACCAGTCACAGATGTTATGGTTTTTAGCTCATTGGGTGTTATTAAATCTACAATATATTGTGCGAAAACCTTTTGGTTTATAATTTTACCAAGTCCATGCAAGTGGGGTTTAACAGGTTAAGGAACTTTGATACAGTATATTCACCTGGGAGGGATGGCTTTTGCAGATAGCTTTGTCTGCTCTATCTTCTGTAGCTTTGTTTTCTGTCGTCTGTTGAAAACCTCCAGTCTTTTCCTCATCTCCGGAGATGGCACATAGTTGAAAATAGATGGAACAAAGTCCGGACTCAAGGGATTATCACTCTTTCTCCCTACAAAATAAATAGAAACATTTCAGTATTGAACTGGGTTTTGTTTACTACGTTAGCACTAGCTTACAAAATATGACATTGTTAGCCCCACGAATTGCATGCTGTAATTCAACTAGCTAGTATTAAACTGATCAGAAACCACAATTATAGCCTATTAAATAATGAAGATGTTAGTAAGCTTTATATTCGGTAACTTACCTGATATGAAGTGATCGCTGCACAAGCGGAATCCAACGGCTGGGGGGTCCCATCTTTCAGTCTTGTTTTGCTTGCTCCTAGCTCTTTTAATGGCACTGATCCACCTAGCTCGCCTTTCCACATCTTTAGGAATGCGGTAAAACGACGAACCTTTCTTTTTCCCTCATTTATTTGTGCAACCTGGTGCACAACAGTTATCTACCATGTTTAGCCTTCTTCACCACCACAGTCTGCCAATCTGCCAAATGCTGCCAAAATGGCAGTGCCCACGGTTTCCTGTCCCGTAACAACGTCATCCCCCGGAACTCAATGGTGTGTGCTCATAGCCAACAGGTCTATCTCTAACCTACAGGCCTATCTGTAACCTACAGGCCTATCTCTAACCTACAGGCCTATCTGTGACCTATCTGTAACCTACAGGCCTGTCTCTAACCTACTGTACAGGCCTATCTGTAACCTACAGTTCTATCTCTAACCTACAGGTCTATCTGTAACCTATCTGTAACCTGCAGGCCTACCTCTAACCTACAGGCCTATCTGTAACCTACAGGCCTACCTCTAACCTACAGACCTATCTGTAACCTACAGGCCTATCTCTTAACCTACAGGCCTTTCTGTAACCTATCTGTAACCTACAGGTCTATCTCTAACCTACAAGTCTAACTGTAACCTATCTGTAACCTACAGGCCTACCTCTAACCTACAGGCCTATCTGTAACCTACAGGCCTACCTCTAACCTACACGCCTATCTCTAACCTGTACAAAGACTCTGCTCTGCAAAAGTAATACATGATGTGTGATGTCATGGCTAATCATCACATGCCCACTGGGGTCAGACTAACATGGGTTACTGTTGTCATTAAATGTTGTGAATACATTTTGTCTACAGGTGGAATTCCTGCGTTACTGCTAATGTCAATACTCACATTGGAAGTATACTTGCAGAAAACATGTTGATGCATTAAATATATCTCCACCATGTAACAACTTCATACTATAGCTGAAAGCGGTGATGATTCGGGCGAGCTATCCAGCAGGGCAGAAGGGCCACAAACTAACGTGGAAGAAGATTAAGACAGAAAAAAGGCAGAAACACATTGCTTTTCTATACAGTCTCCCACCTTGGCCCCTAGATATATTGTCTGAATAATCCAAAGAGTATCAATTGGAATTTATTATCGTACGTTTCAGATTAATCACTTATAGCATGCAGCACAGTTCCAATATGTTTTGCAAAGTAACAAAAGAACAAGAGAATATGTATGATAAAACATACAACCAACAAGTGAATATTTAGTTTTAAGATTAGGTGATAAACAGATAATTACAAAAAATTAAATAAAAAATACACAACAATTACTTCATATACAGGTATAATATATGGGGATCAACCGTATTGAAGTGAAGAGAATATTAAAGTGAAGTTATAATGTATATACGATCAGGAAACAGGAAATACTGGTTGCACAGCATTATTATCCACCTGTGTGGACACTGAGACCCATAAGACTTTCGGAAGTAACAGCAACCATATGCACAGCAAAGCTGAATGAGGTTAGCTGCCAATAAATGGCATTACCAAACAAATGCTCACTGCATGAAGTCACATAATTTCTGTGAAACTTCTAAAAGTCATAGATGACAAACCTCTGACATGTTCCTCTAAAAGTTAAAAAGGGCTACAAATTACTCAACCAATTTATGGTTCATTTTTTGGTTGCATAGTGACTAAGGAGCTTGGTTAGGGTTCAATTCCTGGGTGCCACTGTTGTGCACTTGAACAAGGCACTTACTGTAATCTCTCTGAGGAAACTGGCCCTTGTAGTAATTAAACTACTGGACAAAAGCATCAGCCAAAGGAACAAGTGAATAAGTAAGAATTAGCCAATGCTGGTATCACCTTCTGTTCTGTCACTGTGTAGTTTCCGCAGCATGGTAACCTACCTTACCACACACTACAATTAATCAGTTATTATTTACTATTTAACATAATATAATATATTATATTATAATGTAATATAATATAATATAATATAATATAATATAATATAATATATGTTTAACAACACCACACATGTTATTAGTTATATATTGTAATTATATAATGTATTATTCTTAACTATAATCTTAATTATACTTGGTATGATTTAATAGTATAGTTTTAAGATTTAACAGCAGGGTTTTCTGCAGGGGTGTTCAGCTGGTGTGTATGTCTAATGACAATGATGAGAGACAACCTCGTCTCTCACTTAACCCACATTAACCTCTGCTTTAATAATCATAATTATAATAATAATAATAATAATCATAATAATCATAATCATAATCATAATAATAATAACATATAATATAATATATCTTGTATGATCATAATGTTGTTTTACAGACAGGTCTCCTGTTCACTCAGGGCTCTGTCCTGGTCATTCTGGTCTCCAGCGGCCTTCCTCCCCCCATGCTGTGTTCGTTCCTGAGCAGAGGCTCCTGTTCTGGTGCTGCTGTGCTCTCAGCTGATCCACTCTGCTGGCGCTGCTGCTGGTTCTCCGGGGGCAACCCATTCTGCTGCTGCTGGTTCTTCAACCCATTCTGCTGCTGCTGGTTCTTCAACCCATTCTGCTGCTGCTGGTTCTTCTCAGACGATCCACTCTGCTGGTTCTTCATAGTTGGTCTATTTGGCTGATTCATCGTAGCTGATCCATTCAGCTGGCCCTGGTCTCCTCCTCCACACTCCTCTTGTTCTCCCTTTCTTCTCTCCTCTCCTGCCTTCTCCTCTCCCTCTCTCCTCCCCTCTCTTCTTTTCTCCTCCTCTCCCTCTTTTCCCTCATCCACTCCATTCTCCTCCTCTCGCTCTTCCCCCTCTTCACGCTCTGGGTCTGTAAGGCAAAAGCACACAATAACAGAACACCACATTAACACACATTTGTATTCTGTTTTATGGAACAGAACCAGTATACTGATTCCAGGCTGCTTGGGAAGCCCTGTTGTGTGAAATGTGTGAGTGAAATATAGGTGTACAGTAAGTCTGTAATGTGTGAGTGAAATATATATATAGGTGTACAGTAAGGTTTATGGCAATATTACTCTTCTAACACCCTTTGGGGACATGTCAAAATCACACAATCAGCTAAACAATAGCATTACATCATCATCACTGTAATTGTAACATAAAAAAACATACTGGCACATCATTGTAGATTTAACTATGTTTGAGGTGCAGTTCCGTATAGGTTGTTGTGTAGTGAAATAGGCTGGAAGTATACTGTATAATCATTTATTTGGAATAAAGGAATGCAACCAGATCCGGCGGCAGACACAAATTCAGGGACAGGCATTACATTTTTCCAACAGGGGCACAAATTGATCACTGTTGCTTAAATTGATCGCGGTAGTTTAAGATAGGCCATTAATAGACACTGGGGTTACAACAACTGAATTCAAATAGATATCTAGTGCCAAAAATGACTGAAGTGTGGCCGTTAATTAGGGTACTTATTGTATAATTACAAGCTTACACTTGACAAAACATTCTAATATGAAAATGTAGATGTTTGGGGTAACCTAAAATGCAGTGCAGCTCCTTTAAGAGAGCCCCATCCACAGGGATATTTGAGGGGATATTTGTGTAAGAACTGAGATGCGTATGGAGAAAGTAGACGTGCTGTTGAGACTGAAGCGAGTCATATTCAAAATAATGAGAAAAATAAATCTGCAGATAAAACCAAAATCCTTGTTCATTTGCTAACCACTTTCAGATAGAGGGAAGGGAGTTATAGCCCTGAAGTTACAGATAACTTTGGCCCTGGAGCGGTAATATAAGGTTCGCCTATGTTCTCCGACTAGGTCAGAAGATAAAACAGTAAAGGTTAACGCTATCAAACAAACCCAGAAACTACTAGGCATACATTAGTCCTACTAACTACGATAAGAGATATAGCCTACCTGTTAGCCGATAAGCCATATTTGTCATCGGATGACAGGGGTTAGTGCAGAAGTAAAGTAGGCTAGCCTAAACTGCGCCATTAAAATCTTCTCTCCATGAAGGTGATAAGGCTTAGCTAATGTTTCTGATTGATAAGCATACGGAATAATACAGATTTTACAAGTTTTATTTGCTACTATATTATATTGACAGACCTATCATACAGCCTTACGTTACATTAGCGTTCAAAATCAGTTCATGGGATTGGGAAAGTGGGTTTGGTCGGTGTAGCCAAGCTCATCCAGGGCGGGCCTGGCCCGGCCCCCCAAAGCCCCCCCATGACGCCGGGACTGAATGCAACTCTTACCAGCATTGTTGTGTAGGGGTGAACATTTGCACTTATTTCTTGCAGCCAGGCAGAAACCTAAAGTTCAAAACACAAATTCAACAATTAACCTTGCAGCATTTATTTTAATTGAAATACTTTGAAGCTGATATATTAATTTAAATAATTTGTATAAGATGCTTTTACAAACCACAAAACTTACCGAGCATCACCACAAAAACACATACTGGGATACTGATGTAGCAATATAACTTCCAGTCAGTAGTGGGAGCTCCTGGTCGCTCACGATCTGTGGGAGTAATATTTATTAGTCACTTTAAAACATGTAGGATAAACAGACACCAGAGGATTTCCCTGGCTTAGCTTAGCACCAAAACAAACAAATAACTAGATGTACCGCAGAGCGGTGCAAAATATGACCGCTGCCCAGTCCAGCACATTTTTTCCACAAAAATAAATCACGCTGAAAGGCCTATATGATTCTAACTGTCTCACTAAATTGCACTATGCACACTCAATTCTCACTGGTATCTGCTAGACAACAAGTACCAAAACATGATTAGTTCATAGATTTCACATGTAAAATTCATTTTATACAACCCCACCCCCATCTTGCCTGTTAATAATTCTGAGAAATTCTTGAATTTTGTGCATGTGTGTGTGTACATGTTTATGTTTATGTGTGTGTGTGTGTGTGTGTGTGTTTGCGTATGTGCCTGTGTGTGTGCATGTGCATGCATGCGTACATATGTCTACTATGTGAGTATGTGTCATATGTATGATTACTGTGAATGTATGTGTGTGCGTGTGTATCTGTTTATGCAGATGTGTGCATATGGAATGGGTTAACATGACCCCTGGAGGCAAACATACGCAAAAAATTGGTCATCCTAGGCCCTACGGTTCTCAAGATATTCACAGAAAACTCGGTTTACGGTCACTAAATGTACAGATAAATTATTTTATTGTAAGGCCCCCCATGAACGAAAGTTCGCGAAACTTGGCATGCATTCGGAGGGTGTCATAATGATCCTACACTTTCAATTTCGTGCAGTTTTGACCATGTCAGCCAGAGATATTGTGATGAAAACATCTAATTTTTTGCTTTTTAACTAGGTGGCGCTATACATGAAATAAGTGGTAATGGGATAGGTTGACATGCCCCCTTAAGACCAACATACAAAAAAAAGGTGGTCCTCCTTGGCCCTACGGTTCTCGCGATATTCACAGAAAACTGTGTCTGTCCTACCCTCCTTTCGGGGGGTCCAGTCCAGCGGGGGGGCTACAGATCAAAACGAAAAACGGTGGTTCCATGCTATCCATGTGGGGTTACATGCTTGATGGAAATTTGGCCATGCGAAAAAGAAAGAAAAAAAAAATCTGACTAAACCTATATGACCGCCGCTTCGCTGTGCGGCGGTCATAACTAACTGGGTGTGGATTGATCATTTTTGTCTTCAATCTGTGTGTGCAACCTAATTAACTAACTTGTTGACTGACTTTGTATTTTGCTTGACTGATTGATTGATTCATTCATTCATTCATTCATTGTTG